>NC_069499.1:504944714-505082214 GCF_027579735.1 Bombina bombina
CACAGTTTGCCTGCTAGTAATTCTGAAGGGAGGGGGATCACTGTGAATCTGATTCAGATAGAGCATGCAATTTTAAGCAACTTTCTAATTTACTCCTATTTTCATTTTATTTGTTCTCTTTTTATTCTTTATTTGAAAAAGCAGGAATGTAAGGTTAGGAGCCAGACCATTTTTGGTTCAGAACCTGAGTAGCGCTTGCTGATTGGTGGCTACATTTAGACACCATTTAGCAAGCCCTATCCAGGTGCTGAACCAAAAAAGGGCCGGCTCCTAACCTTACATTCCTACTTTTTCAAATAAAGAATACCAAGAGAACAAATAAAAAGATAAAAGGAGTAAATTAGAAAGTTGCTTAAAATTGCATGCACTATCTGAATCATAAAAGTTTAATTTTGACTAGATTATTCCTTTAATAATCCTACTCTGTCTTTTCATGCTTCTGGAAGCTTCTTCCTGTAAAATATAGATATGGGAACTGTCCCTGCCAGCAAAGGATATTTCAGTACAAGCTGTGCACAAATTATGTTTCCATCTAGTTTCAATTAAAACTTGATTTAAAGGGACACTAAACATAAAAATGTTTTTGTGATTCAGATAAAGAATGCAATTTTAAGCAACTTTCTAATTTACTCCTATTAACATTTTTTCTTCCTTCTCTTGCTATCTTTATTTAAAAAGCAGAAATGTGATGCATAGGAGCCGGACCATTTTTGGTTGAGAGCCTGGGTTATGCTTGCTTATTGGTAGGTAAATGTAAGCCTCCAATAAGCAAGCGCTATCCATGGTGCTGAACCTAAAATGGGCTGCTAAGATTAACATTCCTGCTTTTAAAATAAAGATAGCAAGAGAATGAAGAAAAAATTGATAATAGGAGTAAATTAGAAAGTTGCTTAAAAATTCATGATCTGAATCATGATAGAAAAAATAACTTTTTAAAGTAAAACAAATGTTAGTCTTTTATGCATGATAAACATAAGTGACCATATAGGTTCATGTTACAAAAAAGTACCATTTTCCCTGAACTAATATTCAATAAGAGTGCTTATTTTATTTAACCTGGATACATAGTCCCCCATTATGAACCAGGACTTAGTGCCCATGCTCAGTGCTCAACACTGAAATATAATTCACAAGACTTAAACCTAGTTAAATATGCAATCAATTGCACAAAGAAAAATGTTTTAACACCAAGCATTTTCCTTTTTGCACTTCTATCTCTTATGATGATCCCTTGATATTTATAAGGATATGAAACCCATTGATTGAATGGTGCCCCCATTTTCTCCAAATGACGGGTCTTGTGATATATTTTTAAGGTGGGAGATGATACAAGTATCTTTACTGCTGCCAGAACTCCCAATATAGGACCAATCCTGTATGTTTGCCATAGTTAGGTTAATCACTTGGCAGCAAGACACAGGACATTTATATGGAAAATCAGGACTTCTGCTTTCAAATAAGTGGTCTCATATCCGAATATATATTGAAATATCCTTTATGTTTCTCCCACACCACGTCCTTTTCTATCTACAAAATTTTGAATTAGGGAGTCACATGTTCCGTTGGCTATTTGCTGATCACTGTGGCCGCAGTGGCCGGGGCGGAACTACCATTGGTACAGCAGGTGTAGTAGCACCAGGACCCAAGATCCGGAGGAAACCCATAAAAGCCAGTCTATACATAAGTGTATGCAGAATGTGTACAATCCTAATGCAGGGAAGCTTTTTATTAGTGCAAGTTGCAGGTCCATCTAGCTATCCTCAAAATCGTTATATTAGAACGTTTTTTTATTGAGTTACCTTTGGGAGGGCCCCAAAAAATCTTGCAACAGGGACCTCTGTTGAGTAGGTCCGCTACTGGCAGCGGCCACCAAACAATTTGTAACACCTAACTTAAACATGTTTTCTTCCCATGCAATAGGTCACTGGAACCAACTCTGAGCACATATTGGTGCTAAGGTCCTGTTTAGAGGCCAGAACACCATAAAAGTCACCTAGTACACATTTGACTGCAGCATATGGCAATCACGCGCTACTCAAAGGGACAGGAGAACCCTTATTAGAAAGAGAGAAGTGTCTTGAGGGATAGGGGATGCTTTGGAAGGATTATTTGCCACAGTAAATACATTAGTAAGGGTTTGCCATTTTTACTGTAAATTACTTACTAATGACTGTCTGGCATATACAAGACTCTCTCATTGGTAAGAAAAAAATGAAATCTCATGTCTTCTGGAGGCTTATGGGGTAATGATGGCTAAAATAAATCTTCAATGCCACTGAAGAGTAGCAGTGTCATACTGATTGGTGAAGGTGACCACAGTGATAACCTGAAAATTAGAGGGGGATGTGAATAAGTATAGGGGGAGAGGCAGCTTGTGTACAATAGCCCCATTTCACATAACAATCCCCTTCCTAGAATGCCGTTGGGCATCACCTATCCTAGGGGAACAAATGATCCTGCACTGAAAGGAGATTCTACACTTTACAGTGATGGGTTGCTAGTTAAAGGGATATGAAACCCAAAAATGTAATTTTGTGATTCAGAAACAGCATACAAATAAAAAAAAAATGTTTCTAATTAACTTCTATTATCAAATTTGCTTTGTTCCCATGATATTTTGTATTGGATACCTAGGTATCCATCAGGAGCACTACATGGCAAGAAATAGTCCTATCATCTAGTGCTCTTCCAAATGGATAACATTCTTGCAAAACTGCTGCTATATAGTGCACCAGAAATGGTCTGGCTCCTAAGCTTACAGCCCTACTTTTCAACAAAAGATACCAAGAGAACGAAGATAAAATGTATTATAGAAGTAAATTAGAAAATGGTTTAAAATTGCACTTTATCTGAATTATGAAAGAAAAAAAAATTGGGTTTCATTTCCCTTTAAGTAGAGAGATAAATGGAGCCTCTTATATTAGAGCCCCTCAGAGAAAAATCTTCTGCTTTTTATTTTAGTCAATGGATTGGGTCATGTGTCCCTCTATCCGCAATAGAATAAATAAGGAAGTGCCTCTGTCCTTTGGCATTTCTTTAATGCAGGTGAGGTCATCACGTACTACGTAATAAGCTAATGTTAGATAACTTATAGTTCTTCAACTGCTTCCTCATTTTTCCACTACACAAAACATCACAATAAGTCCCCTTGCTTTTGTGCTATATTTAAAGGTGCAATTTAAATATAATCAGAAGACCAACAGCTCATTATAAATACCATGTTGTAAAACATTTAGCTTGCAGACAATGCTTCTGGTAAGTTATAGAAATAACATGCACAAGATGATAAAGTCATAGACTGAACATGTGCACAAACAGCCAAAAAGCACACAGGACAGCCAAATCTGAACAGCTCTGTGACATATCAGCAGTGGATCTTTTGTATGATCACTTGTATTGCAAACAATGCTGCTAACATTTTAAATTAACTGCATTGCATTGTAAATATCACTGAAATGTCCTAACTTCACATTGCTTGTGGCCTTAAAACACTTTACACATTACAGTATAAAAACAAAACATGCATTAATTCATTAGAGCATGTGATGTTATAACTAGCAACCCTGCAACTCTGTGTTTAACTCCCATAAGTACCGATTGGTAGCCTCAGAGAACTGTTGGTCCAGAGTAGAAACTGCTGTTGACTCAAACACTGCTGATAGGGTCAGTGGTAGTTTCTGTTCAAATCCAATGGTTCTCCGCAGCTCCTGAGTGGTACTTTTACCATGTGTTCAACCTCTATGTGAGGGGTTGCAGGGTCACTAGTAATTACATTTTATACTCTAAAGAAATAGAGCATATTATTGTTCACTATAATGGTCCTTTAAAATCATGACAAATGGCTCTATTTATTTAAAGTACTCCTGTTGGCTTTTTTTAATGTGAATTAGTATAGCACTGGCACATACCCTCTTGTTAAGCGAATTATGTCTCCTGGTTGTATAAGGCTTCCAATCTCATCCCAAACTGAAACTGTGATGCTGCCTGTTTTATCTGCAACTTTGCACGACCTCACTTCATGACCATCTTTAGTTTTTGTAACTCTACCTGGTGTAAAACAAGAAAAATCTTTTAGTTATCTGAATAATAATTTTGTAAGATCCCATAAATGTGATCACAGCACCGGCACCCCTTTAATTCAAAATAAAATAAAGGGTTAAAGAAAATATGCAATGGAAAAAAAAACAAATGTGTTAAATAATGCTGACACTTTCTGCATCAGTCGTTAAGATCACAAGGTTTGCAGACTTACCTATCTCCAGGACAATAAAGACGACATTTAAATTTTTCTGCCCAGTCTTTATATCTTTAATTGATATGTAAGAGTCATTTAGCACGTTCATTGTACTTGAATAAGGCACTCTTTGTATAAGAGAACGAGGGGTTGTATCTCAAAACTGCATTGTACTAAACACACCTAAAACTGCATTAGGGCAAAGTAGCCGCTAAACAGCAACGTCTGGCAATGTACCGAGGTGCTCTACAATAGCAGGAGATATTGATGAATGAGAAACCCGTGGGTTAAAAACACTTTTAAAGATCTGGCAGGCAACGACACTGCCACAAGTGGTGAAATAAGAGTACTGCTGTGTTTTTTTTTTTTTAATTACGACTGAATCTGTATAAACGTTTGTCCCTAAATTCGGTCCTGGGCGAATGATGTTACATTGAGCTACTGTTAATACATATGCCCCTCTTTAACAATTTTTAGAAACCGCATTAAATATCGCTATACTAGTAAACAACAGCAAACTACCACCACACTACCCTTAAACAATGTCTGCAAACATGTGCGATGCAGTTAGTTTATATATAGGCAGACTATACCATTGCTGAAGTAAGGATGGGGAGGCTTTTTTGATTTATGAAAAACGTTTTACATGTTGATTTATTTTATCGCAAAACATCTGCCATAATAACATTATCGTTTGTGTTCACCTTAGCTAGTATCTCACGAATCAATTGCATTAATTATGGTCACATTTAGAAATATTTAAAAAAAACAAACGTCGAAATAGAAATGAAGCCGTCCGTAGTCTCCGCCTGTTGGTTCCTAAGGAATTCACTTAAAGGGCGGCCGCTGGTTGGTTAATGGGGCAATGCGGGCGTTTACTTATATTTCCTTTTGTCCTCTGAATCACGCAGTAGAGGTGATGGTGGGGAAGAGGAATGGGTGTTTGTTATCGATGTGTTTTGGTGAAATTTATTTTGTATCGATTTTTTATTTATCAACAATTCGGTTCGTTAATTTAAAGCCGTGTTTGTAATTTTGAGCCTAAACTTTTGAGTAGGCGATGGAGCTTATTTCCGTTTTTAAATTAGTGGTGAAGTCATGCGGTTTTATTTCGTGATGGCCTTTTCTTTATTATGCGAAAAAAATAAGAATTTTGAATATTAAGTTATTTTATCACGGTTACTATAATGACAACTGGCCCACCAAGTATGTGGGACTTTTTGTTCATTATTATTGAGCACAAAGTTTACTAAATGTATATAGTTTGGCAGTAAAATAACGTTACAAGTTGCAAAATTGCTGCACTTGTAATTATTTGCGTTTATGAATAAAATATTGTGCAGCGAAAATATACATTGTGACTTCTTAGTGTAACTCGTATTCTTGCCCCCTATTCTGGTATTTTGCCTACGTCAGTGTTATATTTATTATTGTAACCAAAGCAGACTATGGACTAAACATTGTGTGGGGATGGAATAATGGTAATAGCTTAGTTATAATAATTTACATATGTAACAAATGCAAGCATTTGAAATTGCATGTACCTTGTATTTGTCACTGAATATTTTTTTATTTGTGGTGTTAATCATAACGTCATGTTACAGTTGTGTAGCACATACTCCTACTCAACAAATTTAGTGTTGCAATTAATATGCATACTGAGTGTAAAATGTTATAGAATAAATTAACACCATCTTTGCTACAAATCTTTGTCAACCCCCACACACACACACACACCACCACCATCATCTGTTTTCTTTTTTTGGAGAAGCCATTCTGAACTTGTAGAAGACAAGGCTAACCATTGTCATTTTATTTCAAAGCATGCATTGTTTTGCAGTATCTTATCTAACTCTCCTACTGAGGACAATGGGGAACAACAGAGTTAAAGGGACAGTAAACTCCCAAAAAGTTATTTCAGAAGTGAAATCGGCTCTCAACATACTACCAATTTCCCACCCCCTCAAAAGCTCACAATCATCCAAAACCCAAATATCCAAAAATGCAGCTCTTTTGCCCCTGTTAACGAGGACAAAGTTTCTGCCCTTATACTGTCCTCCCACCTCACTACCTGTCCCCTCGACTCCATCCCCTCACAGCTACTCCCCTCCCTCTCTTCTACCCTCACCCCCATACTCACACACATTTTCAACCTCTCCCTCAGCACTGGTATATTTCCCTCATCTCTAAAACATGCACTGGTCACACCTATCCTCAAAAAAACCTCCCCTCGATCCAACCTCCCCATCCCGCCGTATCTCCCTACTCCCTCTTGCCTCAAAGCTCCTCGAAAAGCTAGTATACGCACGTCTATCCCATTTCCTTACACTAAACTCTCTTCTTGACCCACTGCAATCTGGATTTCGTCCCCATCACTCTACAGAGACAGCAATTGTCAAGGTTACCAACGACCTACTTACAGCAAAATCCAAAGGCCACTTCTCTCTGCTTATCTTCCTTGACCTGTCTGCAGAAAATGAAAGATATATCAAAGCGCCAACTAGTGGAGGCAGGGTCCTGATAAAACCAAATGTAATCTCCAAGATATTATTCAAGAACATTTATTGAAATATAAACAGCTGGTTAATTATAACCTGATATTATGTACAATAACATAAAATGGCAATTAAAATAGCAATTAAAATATTACAATGTTATAAAATGATGCAAACAGTTAATACCTCATGGATCCATGTAATAACAATACTAGTGGATACAATAAATGGAATTTGATGCCCTCGGTTACAGTATATTTCACAATAAATTGACAACACAGAATAATGCCGATCTACAGTAACTAATAGGACAGGTGTATCTTGCTTAAACTTGTACCAGCCTGTAAGCTGAAAAATCAGCTAGAGAAACTAAAACAGATAAAAAAAAACACCAAATAAGATATGTGCATATACCATACTTATTCGGCTAAAAAAAGTTACCCTTAAATGGTGAGTTGAAAATATCAAATATCAATACTGTACCTTAATTTTGGCAGACCGGGACTGTTGATTGTTCCCGATAACAAACGTAGCCAATGAGAAATAATAAACTACTTATATCAGGATGGTGCTAGGGAAGGTGTCCCTATGTAAATGAAGTGTTGGTTAACACAGATAGACCTGCTCGTGGATTGGTGATATAAATGTGATGGCCTGAGTAATAAAAACGGCCGAGTGGTGGAGAGACAGAGTTTGTTAAAACTTGGCTTTACCTATTAGACCGTGAATAAAATTTCCAAGAGGATATAAGCAATGAATCCTTATGGGGTTAAGGAACAGAAAAAGGGTGTTACCAAACTTATAAGTGTAAGAGACGGTATAAAAGGAACGGTAAAAAAGGTGCAATAATATGCAGATGTGTTAGTGCAAAAAAAGGTGCAATGATATGCAATTGGGTTTGTGCAAAATAAAATACAATGATGAATCAATAGAATGAACACATGTGGTAAAAAGTATGATACTAGTGTCTTTCTAATACAGTGACTCAACTGCCATAATAAGGTGCAGCTGATATAGAAGCAAAAGTCAACAAGGTGATAAAAAACAGTCCAAACACTTTAGTGCATATTCCTTAGTACAGTCCTTTAGAATGTGAGGTTCACAGATGTATGTAGCCCAAAGCAGCTTAGAAAAGGACCTTAGCTCCAACGTATGTAAACGATCCCAAAGTCAGTGATGTGTGTCGCTTATCCTGCTCGCATAGTTTGTGTGGTTGTTTTTCTTTAAGCCAAAATAATAGTGTTCAATCTTGGTTCAGGATTAAATCCTTCTGCCAAAAAAAAGAATATAATAGTGTAGATTGTTAGGTGAAAAAAACAAATAATGAAAACTTACTCGCCAGCCAACGCGTTTTCGGTCGTATATTGACCTTTATCAAGACTGCTGGCAGTCTTGATAAAGGTCAATATACGACCAAAACGCGTAAGGACTGTACTAAGGTATATGCACTAAAGTGTTTGGACTGTTTTTTATCACCTTGTTGACTTTTGCGTCTATATCAGCTGCATCTTATTATGGCAGTTGAGTCACTGTATTAGAAGGACACTAGTATCATACTTTTTACCACATGTGTTCATTCTATTGATTCATCATTGTATTTTTTTTTGCACTAACACATCTGCATATTATTGCACCTTTTTTACAGTTCCTTTTATACCGTCTCTTACACTTATAAGTTTGGTAACACCCTTTTTCTGTTCCTTAACCCCATAAGGATTCATTGCTTATATCCTCTTGGATATTTTATTCACGGTCTAATAGGTAAAGCCGAGTTTTAACAAACTCTGTCTCTCCACCACTCGGCCGTTTTTATTACTCAGACCATCACATTTATATCACCAATCCACGAGCAGGTCTATCTGTGTTAACCAACACTTCATTCACATAGGGACACCTTCCCTAGCACCATCCTGATATAAGTAGTTTATTATTTCTCATTGGCTACGTTTGTTATCGGGAACAATCAACAGTTCCGGTCTGCCAAAATTAAGGTATTGATATTTGATATTTTCAACTCACCATTTAAGGGTAACTTTTTTTTAGCCGAATAAGTATGGTATATGCACATATCTTATTTGGTGTTTTTTATCTGTTTTAGTTTCTCTAGCTGATTTTTCAGCTTACAGGCTGGTACAAGTTTAAGCAAGATACACTTGTCCTATTAGTTACTGTAGATCAGCATTATTCTGTGTTGTCAATTTATTGTGAAATATACTGTAACGGAGGGCATCAAATTCCGTTTATTGTATCCACTAGTATTGTTATTACATGGATCCATGAGGTATTAACTGTTTGCATCATTTTATAACATTGTAATATTTTAATTGCTATTTTAAATGTCATTTTATGTTATTGTACATAATATCCAGTTATAATTAACCAGCTGTTTATATTTCAATACATTTTCTTGAATAATATCTTGGAGAGATTACATTTGGTTTTATCAGGACCCTGCCTCCACTAGTTGGCGCTTTGATATATCTTTGATTTTCCACAATTTCTTTGACAACTAGGGGTCATTTTATCTGAGCTAAGGGTCACTCTCACAGCAGGCGCTTAGTGAATTTCTTTAATATTGACCTGTCTGCAGCCTTTGACACTGCTGACCACCCTCTTCTGCTCCAAACCCTCAAATCTTTCGGCATCTGCAACACAGCTCTCTCATGGTTCTCTTCTTATCTGACTAACCATACATTTAGTGTAGCCTTCTCCGGAGCATCCTCTACCCGGTTACCACTTTCTGTTGGGGTACCTCAAGGCTCTGTCCTCGGTTCCCTTCTCTTTTCATTTTTTTTTTTTAAACTTTATTTATAACAAAGACAAAGAAAAATTGCTACAGTCTCAGTTGCCAAGTATAAAAACTAGTGTCACAGTAAATGCAGACAATACATAAATACATCATTAAGTAAAAAGCCATAAAAATCAGAATAAAGGAAAAAAAAGTGCTCGTGCATCAATACAGATCATTCAAAGATATTTAGAGCGAATATGTTTGTGTCGGCTAGAAGGTGCATAGGGTAACCAGATAAGCCTTTGTAAAATAACTAATCTTTCTTCGTCTCATTTTCCCCTCCACCCCCCACTATGACAGGACCGATCACACCAACCAGTACCTCAACATAAAAAAAACAACAAAAAAAACAGCATTAATAGTAATGGTGCTAATAATAATAATCCTCCCTGCTCCGCCGCTGCCCCCTACCCCCCCCCCTCCGTCCCCAACTCTCCCCACCAACTCACTCAGCATCCGTTACCCATTCTCCCGGGAAATGGCCCGCTAGAATCTTCATCTGAACAAACTCCGAATTTCTAAATGGTTTAATTATTTTTTTTGTTGTAATAAGGGCAGGGATCTTACAAATGGCTCCCATTTTTAAAAAAAATATATCTAAATATTTGTCTTGTGGGAATGATAGATTGAACTGTTCTGTTATGAATTGGCTACTCAACGCCGTTTTAAATTGAGCCATAGTAGGTGCAGAAGATGCTTTCCATGATTTAAAAATAAGGTTACGTGCTGTTAGTATAATGGTATTTATCAAACTATAGTTCTTCGTTATACCCTGAAATTTTGCCAGAAAGAAAATTTCGATTGGGGAAAGTTTATGGTCCAATTTTAAAACCGCTGTTATCCAAAATGCAATTTTTCGCCAGTATTGACATATTTTAGGGCAGCTCCATAAACAATGGAATAAGTCCGCTCCTATAGCTGAACATCTGGAGCAGAGGACCTTAGTTTTGTACCATTTAGAGAGGACAGCTGGTGTAAGATATCTCTGTAACCCAACCTTTATCTGCGACTCACGCCAAATTGTCGGAACCCAGCTCTGTTGGACTATTTTAAAACTCCCAACAATAGTCTGCTCATCAATATCTGGGAATAGAGAAGACCACCTGGCAACCATTTCATTTACTTGTAAGTTGGATGCTTTCTGATTTAACAGTGAATATAAAGGGGAAATGGCATATATTCCTGCCGCATAAATAAGGATCCTAGGCTGTAGTTCACCCAAGGACCACTTATTCCCATGTTTTGTGTTCAGCTCCAGGAGAAAGTGTCTAACTTGGAGGTAAGCATAGAACTCTTGCACGCTTAAATCAAACCGTGTTGCGATTTCTTGGAATATCACTGGATGTCCTCCTGTATCGCGTATTTGACCCAAGGTTTGAAGACCTTTTGCCTCCCATTCTCTAAATATCTGATTAAAGAGGCCGGGACTAAACTCAGGATTACCCACTATAGGTAAATATTGTGAGACATAAGGACAGTTTCCCAATTCTGTACACATTCTTTGCCAAGCCACAATGACATTCTTAAAGGTAGCTAGGTAGAATATATTGGATGGCAGTGACGTGAGAGGGCAATGCAGAAGAGCCTTCAACTGAAAGGGAGCCGCGACCTGAGATTCCCAGATAAAACAAGTGATTTGCTCCTTCTCAGTTAACCAATCTAGTGCGAATCTAGCCATAATAACCAAGTTATATATCTGAGTATTAGGAAGTGCCAAGCCAGCTGATACCTTAGAATTCATGAGCCTAAGGAGAGCTATCCGCGGTCTTTTGCCATTCCATAGAAACTTGGAGCAGGCTTTATTGTATATAGTGATGTCTTTTTTATGCAAAAACCACGGAATGTTTTGCAGAACATAGAGGAGTTTTGGAAAAATAACTGATTTAATCAGGGTCACCCGAGCGGTTAACGAAATCAGTAAACTGGCCCAATCCTCAAGCTTTTTCTTGCACGAGTCCAGTACCCTCCTATTATTTAATCGATACCATTCTTCCGAGTTTGTGGATAATCGTAGGCCCAAATATGTAATCTGTGAAACTTCTTGAAAAGGGTGTTCAACATATAATGGAGAATTTTTATGTATCCACATTAATTCTGATTTAGAAGTATTGATCTTAAATCCAGAGAGTTCCCCAAACTCTTGGGTGATACTCTGTAGAATAGGTAGAGAAACTTTAAGGTTAGATAGAAATAGTAGGAGATCATCCGCGTATAGAAGAAGAACCAGCTTCTCACCTTCCAATGAAATCCCCTCCAATTCTTGCCGTAATCGAATGGCCAGAGGTTCTATGCTCAAATTAAACAGAAAGGGTGAAAGAGGGCAACCCTGTCTAGTCCCTCTGAATAAGTCAAATCGTTGTGTAGGTGTGTTGTTAATAATCACTGCGGCAGAAGGAGTACTATAAATTAAACGTATGTAGTTGTTAAAGGATCCCGAGAACCCAAATTGATCCAGCACAGAAAACAGATGGTCCCAACTGACCCTATCAAAGGCCTTCTCGGCGTCAACCGTTAGAATAGCCTTGTCTATACTATCGTGAGGTTCCATAGCCTTATATTTGTTCCAAAAAGATTCAATCAAGATCAAGAGTTTACTTGTGTTTTTTACGGGATTGCGTCCAGGCATAAAACCAGATTGATTCTCATGGACTAAATCGCCCATGAGGGGTTTCAGTCGTGAGGCTATGATAGCTGCTAGCAGTTTATAGTCAGTATTTAAGACTAAAATAGGTCTAAAAGAGCTTGGTAACTCGGGGTCTTTGCCCTTTTTTAAGATCAATGAGATATTTGCAGAGGAGAAGAGGGTTGAACATTGTGTGTTCTCTGAAAAATAGTAATTAAATAACTTAGTTAGTATAGGTATCAACTGTGATTGTAGAATTCTATAGTATTCGATAGGAAGGGCATCTGGACCGGCAGCTTTGTTGGGTTTCGCATTCTTAATTGCCCATGATATTTCCTCTTCAGTAATGGGTGCATTAATAGCATCTCTATCTTCTATAGATAGACGTGGTACTTTAATCTTAGCCCAAAATGCCTCTTTCTTGTCTAGATTAGGGGGATCTTGACTGTATAAATTCTGGAAGAATTCAAAAAACACTTTTTCTATATCTGCGTGCCTCGTCTATCTCCTGTCTCCTTGTTTAATAGAAGCGATAGTACATCTGGGGGAAGTGTTCGCTAATCTTGCTAAAAACTTTGCCGATCTACCTGTGAAACCCCCATAACGAGCTTTCATTCTGAGTTCTTCCTGGACACTAACCTGTTTCATGTGGGTGTCACAAAGTGTTTTGGCTGTGGTGTAAGCCTCCCAGCTTTCTCTAGTATGCCTTATAATATAGGCTCTGTAAGTGTTCTTAACACGGTTGGCTAATTGTCTAGCCACTGAGCTACAGTATTTTGACCAATAGAGTGTATAGGATTTAATCTCTCCGCGTAGAACGGCCTTAGAGGCCTCCCAAAATGTCTCAATTTTATCTATATAATTACCATTATTATCAATATATTCCTCCCACTTCAAACGTAAATGATTCTGAAATTTGATGTTATTGCACAAATATCTAGGAAAGAAAATATGGTTCATTCCGCACCGCTTAAGGCTGCTGCCAAGATTTAATGCTATGACAGCATTGTCAGAGATTACAATGTCTTCGATTCTGGTGGCCCAGTTTCGTCCAAGCATTGTTTCTGATACAAGGAAATAGTCCAGTCGGGAAAAAGAACGTTGAACAAGGGATACACAAGTATAGGTACGAACATCCGGATTCTGTACCCGCCATAAATCCACCAAACCCAAATGAGAACATAGTTTCTGAAAAATCTGTACTTTTCTACCTCTACTGTTTAACGCCTTTTTATTCGATTTATCCAAAAAGGGGTCTGCTAGTAGGTTAAGATCTCCCGCAATAATTAAATTTAACCCTATATATTTATATAACTTTACGGAAAGGGCTGACCAGAATATATGATCGATTTGATTGGGTCCATAAATATTACAAAGTATGTATTTTGTATGTTTAACTTCCACTTCCAATATTAAAAATCTCCCATCGGGATCAGATACAGTATTAATTATTTGATATTCTAATTTCCGATTTATCAGAATTGCGACCCCCCCCTCTTCCTTGAGGTAAATGGAGCCGCCACGACTTCCCCCACCCACTTAGATTTAAGTTTGGGAATTTCAATAGCCTTAAGATGTAGTTCCTGTAAGAGGACTATATCAGGGTTAAATTTCCCCAAGTGTTTTATTATGGCTTTTCTTTTAATTGGTGAATTAATGCCTCCTACGTTCCAAGATAGTAGGTTAAGGTTGTATGCCATCGACATTATTCATCTTACCAAGCCCTACCCTCAGAAGAGGGCATTCCATAAGTTAATAAGTCTAGAAAAGAGCTGGGGCCCAGCAACCGGAGGACGATAATCAGATAAGGGACAAACAAGGGGTAGGAGGAGCGGAAGGGGGAGGAGAGAAACAGAACAAAAAAAAAAAAAAAAAACACAACAAGGCACCCCCCAACCCCCCCCCCCGAAAACCCAAAAACACCATTTCTATAACTAACATAATTTGTAAAGCAAATACCCTAACTATCAACAACATATCTCTAAGTGACTAGGTATTTTAATTCTAAGATCCGAGAACATCTATTTAATACCCTTTGGTGCGTGTTCAAGGTACACCTGCTTCCCTGCAAAAAGTTTCAGCCTCCATAACATTATTGAGTATATGTGTAGTACCATCTTTTTGAACAATTAACTTTGCAGGATAAATCAACCTGATATTGTAGCTCTCCTTCTGCAGTCTCCCATAGAAAAAAGACATATCTCTTCTCTTGGTTAGTGTTTCAGAGGAGAAATCTTGAAACATCAATAGTCTATGTGAGCCTAAGGAAAGAGAGCCACATTTCCTATAGTGTTTGAGGTATAATAACTTATCTTGGAAGTTCACGAATTTAAAGATTACTGGCCTGGGTCGCGAGGCCTCACTGTGTTCACGCCGTTGACCTATCCTATGTGCCCTTTCAATCGAAAAGGGAACAGCAGGAGCTGGAATCTGTAGAGCCTGGGGTAGTACCGTGGTGGCAAAATTCATTAAATCTTGAAATTCAGGAGATTCAGGCAGACCAATTACTTTAAGGTTGTTACGTCTTGATCGGTCCTCAAGATCCTCAATCTTGGCTTGCAAAGACGATATGGTTTTACTGTGGGAATCCATTATTGGATCAATTATGTTGAATCTGTCCTCCAGATCCGAGATCCGATTCTCCATTTCGTCTAGCCTTGAGGAGAACTGCCTAACCTCTAAAGTGAGGTTTGATATCTCACTTCTGATCTCCTGTTTGATCATATCAAATTGAGGTGTCAGTATTTTTGCCACTTCCGCTGCAAATTCAATCAGATTACTGGGAGAAGGATTGGAAATGCTTTTTTCCATAGGGGAGACTATACTTGATTCCAAATTCCTGCTGCTCCCTTTTTTGTCCCTTGCTTTGGGGGGCATGTTGGAGGGCGAGCTTCTTTGGTGGATATATTTGTCCATGAACAGGACGTGACTGTTATTTATCTGAGCTTTACCAGATATTATCTATATGTCTCAGAGATATGAGAGCCCAATCCGAATTCTCAAACAGATGATTATGCAAACAATACCATAGAAAAGAAAAGAAAAAAAGATTTTTGGAAACTTCTCTAATATGATATTCACCCCAAACACAATATACCAATATGTGTTCTACTGGTGATGTAGTGCTTTTACTTCACTTAGACTCTCAAAATTCCCTAAAATTTAACTTTATGTCTAAAAAAGCTACCCTTTCTGAGAACAAAATCCCCAGCATTCTAGACCACTTCTAATATGTGTTACAGTGTGCAATTAAACCTCGTGACACAAAGCTTTTAAATACATAGAAAACTATAAATAGCTAAATATAGGATTGTAGATAGATAATTTCTTAACCTATAACAGCCCTGCCCAGGGTCACCCCCTACACATTAGATATATACACATACAGTAATATATAGCTACAGGGTTGATGTGGGAAGAATAACATTCAGGGACCTTTGATTCAATACTACTGAATTAGAATAGCACTCAGCCAAACGGTTGATGTTTTAAATTTAGCAAAAAACCACTATGTGATAGTATGTGCAGGTGACCTAGTCACAGAGAGGGCGCTTCATAACAGTAATTTATGAATCTTTGTAACAACAAATGTAGAAAAGAAAAACCTTCAAAAAGTTCACTCGTTATTTAATGAGGTATGATTGTCCTCTAGAAGGGAGTCCTTCAAAAAAAGATAGAAATGGTTGCTGGGATGGCTGCCTCCTCCTCACTGTCTGGTCCAGGTAAAACTAGAAAAAATGAAGGAAAACAGAGGGGCGCCTCATGTGTGGTATCGTCAAATATACAACAAACAAATGACACAGCTCAGGCCAAATGAGTACTCACATATTCATAGAGCACACTTATGTGCTAGTAGAGACAGGCTGCAGAATTATAGAGGTGTGACAGCTCACCCACTGACAAGCACTCTTGGCAAGAGGTGTAGGTACTAGAATAGAGACATAAAATACAAGCACTACATGTGCAGACTATTAATGATATAACCAATAGTATTTTCTTAGTACAGAGGGTACTCACATACTCACGGAGCACACCAATGTGCTTGTGGACGCAGGCTGCAGATTAAGGTAGGTGTGGCAGCTCACCCAAACAGATAGGATCTTGGTAGTGATGTCTCAGGTATATAGAGATCCCAATTGGCTCACTCAGGTATTGGACTGATCTTTGTATATGGGTGTAGGCAGATAAAGGGTAGAATGAAATCCACTCAAGGTATAAAAAAATAATATCCAGATTTATTAAAAAATACAAGATTTTATTTTTATATACCTTGAGTGGATTTCATTCTACCCTTTATCTGCCTACACCCATATACAAAGATCAGTCCAATACCTGAGTGAGCCAATTGGGATCTCTATCTGCGTCCACAAGCACATTGGTGTGCTCCGTGAGTATGTGAGTACCCTCTGTACTAAGAAAATACTATTGGTTATATCATTAATAGTCTGCACATGTAGTGCTTGTATTTTATGTCTCTATTCTAGTACCTACACCTCTTGCCAAGAGTGCTTGTCAGTGGGTGAGCTGTCACACCTCTATAATTCTGCAGCCTGTCTCTACTAGCACATAAGTGTGCTCTATGAATATGTGAGTACTCATTTGGCCTGAGCTGTGTCATTTGTTTGTTGTATATTTGACGATACCACACATGAGGCGCCCCTCTGTTTTCCTTCATTTTTTCCACTATGTGATAGTGCCTATTTTATATCATTTGGCTACAGCGTAAGGAGATCAGCCTCAATAACCTCTACCAATGCCTAATACAGGAGAAAAAAAAAAAAAAATTCTATGGTAATCAAACCCTATGGTTAAACATCAGGTAACAATGCATATCACAATACACATATATGTACTCCTCCCCGCAATCTTACTCTCAGGGGAGAAAAAGTCCTTCTACTAAAAACCTGTAATGGCAGTGAATTTATATGCCTATGGGAAACAAACAAGGTGGACTATGTCTATATGGGGGAGATATAACTCTCGGGCATTTAAACCCCAAGTTAAGCATAATCAGTCCCAGTAACAGTCCAGCATACCATCTTCACTATCGTAGCTATAGCTTGCCCAACCTGTTAGAGGTATCAGAGCCTTCAGTGAATCCAGCCAAAAGTGAACCGTTGCAACATAGTAGAACCAGGCATCCAAATGAATTTTGTTCATCTATATTAAGCAACTGGAGAGAGTACCTTCTTTCCCAGGATGGGACAAACAGATATACCAGGATGCAGCACCTCACCACCGATGACTAGAGCCTCCACGGGTACAATACCCGTACAATCGTCCCAGTTTGTAGACTGTTGGCGCAGGGGGACCTCTGGCAACGAACAGAAGAAACAAGCATCTGCGCGGCGGAACCGCTCTCCCGTACCAAAGCGGCAGCAGTCCAATCAGCCACCCAGGCTGCACCTCCTCCGCCCGTGAACAGCCTGCAGGCAAAGAGAAATCCCCGACCAAGCGGCAACCAGGACCGCTGTGCGGCAACAGCCACGACACTTCACGTCAGGGGAGGTACACTCACTTTGGCTGTACGCCCATCCAGGGGGCTCGGGTTTCCTGCGATCAGCTCGTCACTCAGCAGCTCTCAGCCAGGGAGAGGGACTCTGCCACCTACGATGCCGGTCAGGAAACAGGGGCACAGCTGTTCCAAGTATAACAAATACCCCGCCAGGTGAGTATTACAGCCGCACTTTATGCATCTAGCTCCCAATAATAGATAGTTTATTTGAAGAGGCAGCCTTTGTGTGTCTGAGCTTGACTGGATCTTTCGTGACCAAGGTTTGTGTGGCAGATGTAATATGCAGGGAGACTTATAGCCAGCAAAGTAAAGTCCTGCGAAAAGTTGATTATCTGAGGCGGTCTTGTTCCAGCACTTGCAGACTCTTGTAGAAATGGTGTGCACCAGCCAACGTGCACTCCTAGGCTGCCAGCGTTAACTTCCTATGCCGGATCGAAATCCTAAAACCCAGACCTGTACATGGCCAAGGGCAACAAGGGCATTTGTTGGTGATGGATTAGGCCTCACACAGAGGCGCGGAGCTCCCACAGCACCTGCAGCTACCTGCATGCCCCGCCTCCAACAGGAACTCCCTTCTCTTTTCAATCTACACGTCATCATTAGGTTCCTTAATAAAGTCCCATGGGTTTCAATATCATTTGTATGCCGATGACACCCAAATCTACCTCTCTGCACCAGACCTACCTCCTTCCTTACTAACCCTTGTCACTAACTGTCTTTCTCATATCTCATCGTGGATGTCCTCTCACTATCTTAAGCTAAATCTCTCCAAAACTGAACTCTTTATTTTTCCCCCTTCTACCAATGTCTCCACCCCCCAAATTTCTATAACTGTTGACAATTCCATCATTACCCCTATCCCACATGCCTGAAGTCTTGGGGTCACACTTGACTCAGATCTTTCCTTCACTCCTCACATTCAGTCCTTGACTAAAGCCTGCCGCTTCCACCTTAAACACATCTATAAAATTAGACATGTCCTTACACAATATACAATGAAGATTTTAATCCACTCTCTCATCCTTTCCCGCCTTGACTACTGCAACTCCGTCCTCTCTGGTCTACCTAGCTGCCGCATTGCTCCTTTACAATCCATTATGAATGCCTCTGCCAGGCTCATCTTCCTTACTCGTCGCTCTTCATCTGCTGCACCTCTCTGCCAATACCTTTACTGTCTTCCTCTTGCCTCTAGGCTTAAACACAAAATCCTCACTCTGACATACGAAGCTCTCAACTGCACTGCTCCCCCATACATAGTGTTTTTCCTATATTCTGTAATAGCATATATAGTGTTTTTTCGCATATCATATGGAATCCTATCTTGTTGTACATGACTTATCTTAACCAATAGAGTATTTACTGATAGGTACAAAATATCAATACTATCACAACCTGCTTTTTCTACGAGCTAGTCCCTAGCTATTGTTATTATTGTAGCCAATACACAGAACGTTATCAGTATTATCTCACTTTTTATATCAATCTGATATTTATAGATTTGCCACTGGTTTTAATTAACTATCCAACACACTTTGTTCCCTATGCTTTGACCGCCAGTACTAACTACACCCCCCCTCCTTTTGAATTTTGGGTCCTTGTATGAGGGACCTATCTGTACTAGGCTATTAGGGTATCCTTAGCACCACTACTATATACCTCTCTGTCCACAGAACTTGTCTCCAGATACTCTCCCTCCCGTCCCCTTCGATCAGCTCAGGATCTCCTCCTCTCTTGTTACTTCCTCACATTCCCGTCTTCAGGACTTCTCCAGACTGGCCCCCATCTTGTGGAACTCCCTGCCTCGCTCCACAAGACTCTCCCCTAGTTTTAACAGCTTCAAGCGCTCCCTAAAAACTCTACAATTCAGGGATGCATACAACCAACACTAACCTTTACTAACTCCATTGCTTTCCCCTTGAACCCCTGAGATTGTAAGCCTATGAGCCCAGCTGTTTGCAGATCGCCTTCATAAGAGCCGACTACAACAGTGAAAGTCTCAACAGGACCCTCTACCAACTTGATCCCTACAAAAGCAATCCTGTATACCGACTATGTTTACAGCGCTGCGGAATCTGTTGGCGCTCTACAAATACCTGATAATAATAATAAAATAAAAGATAGATGATCCCTTTACCATTCCCCAGTTATTTTTTACCTCTATGATTACCTTGTATCTAAGCTTTTGCAGACGGCCTCCTTATTTCAGATCTTTTGACAGACTTGCATTTCAGGCAATTAGTGCTGACTCAACCCCTTAACTTACCCTGTACGTTGCTGGTCTTTTTCATTTGAGGTGACTTTTTCCATATCACCAGTGGCAAGACTGCACTATTTTAGCAAGTCTGCAGGAGGGGGGAAGGGTCTAATAGTGTACAAGACCCGTGCTTTTATAAAACCGAAAATCCCTTCACAACCAGCAGCGTACAGGGTATGTTGTGGTTGTGTTAAGTGGTTAAATAGCTCCACTGGGGTAAGCACAATATTATCTGTATGGCACACAGGAACAACCAGTACATGTTATTAGCTATTCACAATTCAAAGCAACATAGTTGGCACCTGCTATAATAAATTGCAAGATTTCCCTGTAGCCACTCTTTAACCAACACTCTCCCACTACCTTTTATAAGCCTCCTGTGATAAGCAACGAGTTGCGTTCCAAACACACCGCTCTGGTCAGCCTCACTTACTGCTGTTATTAGGATCACTGGAGAGGTTCTGCCGAATGTGCAGATGCCTAAAACTGCCGACTTGTTATCCGCTTGCTCCCCTCGTCTACTTTTCTTTGGCGGATGATGTCACAGACTTCGTGGTCACATGGGGGTAGTGGGAGTGGTAGCTACAGGCTGGGGTTAGGATCTGCTGGTGTGCCCACTATGTATTCAATGCAATCCGTGTACAAAAAGAGTAGGAGGAGCACTTCCATTGATCTTTAAAAAGTAACTTTTATTTGACAACTTCATTTAAAATCCAAATAGCAAATATGACGGCAAAAGTAGGGACGGTTGAATGGGCGTCCAGAGGGGGGGCAAGAGGGGACATTTTCCTCCCCACCTGAATTTTCCTCCCCACCTGGAGTAAAACTGCAGGAAAAAAAGACAATAGAATGTCAGTTTTTATGTCTCTTAATATCCTTATTGTAATTTCGTTTTACAGGAAGAAGCACAGTATTCTGTGAGTTCCAAAGCATTCTGGAATTTGAAGTTCACCATTTGCTACTCAGTATTGTGTGAATGCAGTTTTGGACTCCAATGCCCAGCATGCATTATTTCCCTTCCTCTCCAAAGCAGCTTCCTCCCCTCACACACAGCAAGAAACTGTGTGAGCTTTAGAATCACTGCACAACCTCTTAATAAAGAGATTGACAGCTCCTGCCCGTGCGTAATTGGCTGTGTGCGGGCAGGGGGTGGGATTGCATGCAAACGCAAAATAGCGCTTGTGTGCCATGCTGAATTCAGCCAGGGAAATTCAGCCCGCCAGAGGCGAGCTGTGGTGGACAGGGGCATGTATGTGCGCCCCTGTTCGCCTCAGGTTGATAAATCGCCCCCTTCGAAATCAGCCTATAAGCCTACCTAGCTTTAGCCTTTAAGAAAAATACCAAGAAAAAAGAAAAGCTTATTTGATGATAAAAGTAAATTGGAAAGTTGTTTAAAATTACATGCCATATCAGAATCATGAAAGTTTAAATTTTGACTTTACTGTCTCTTAAAAGGACCAGTAATACAGTAGATTTGCATAACCAACAAATGATAAAAAGACAATGCAATCTGAACTTCAAATTAATAGTAGGTTTTTTTTCTGACTAATTGTGTGCTGTATCTGATTAATGAATGTTTAATTTTGACTTGGCTGTCCCTTTTAAATGGACATAATAAAAATTACATGCTTAAGACAATCGACTCTACACTACCGGGGTTAAGCACACAGTAGAAGGGGTGCCCGTAACCTGCAAAGCATTGCTGGTCCTGAACAGAACCCACCATTGATCCAATTAGCAGCATTTGGCACACTACTTAGCTGTGTAACTAGCGCTGCGGATTAGATCAAATTAGATAATGCCATTATTTTTTACTATAATAGCCCTTTAAGAGCAAATTCCCGCTGGGTATGAGAAGAATGGGAAATGCTATAACAATGTTGTGATCTACTTATCAGTATGTATCTATTGGTTGATCCTGGTGTATGTTGTGCACTCACCTTTTCAGTCATAACTCAATTTGAACCATACAAGCCACATCTAGTTCATTGAGCATTTGCAGTGTTTAAGGTTGCACAGGGCACATGCACCATAGTTGCATGCACTGCTGAAACTGTAATAACGTTTACTTAAATAAAAACATTTTCCTAACAATTTGACAATCAAAAATGCTTTTGAAATTAAGTGATTTAATAAAATATTTTTTTTCGACAGTGTACTAATAGATAAAATTGGGGGTTGACAGACTTAAAGGGACAGTGTACAGAAAAGTCATGTATACTAAACTAGAGGCAAAGGCAAGTTGCATTGTAGTGAAAACTATTTTAGTTTACGGCAAACTGAGTCTATGGGGCGGATTTAATAAGCAGCGGATGCTGCTTTATCCGCCTGTCGTTTCCGGAATGCTGCTCCTTAGCTAGTTCACCACCTTTTAGGTGACGGACTGCAATCATCGCGATCCAATACGATCGGGATGATTTACACCCCCTGTTAGTGGCCAATTGGCCACAAATGTGCAGGGGTCGGTATTGCACAAGCATTTCTTGTGGAATGTTAAATGCTGACAGCGTATGCTGCAGCAAATTATTTCCACCTGGCATTTGTTAAATTTACTTTTAAATATCAGGTGGTCCACTATAAACTTCACTCTCATGTGAGATTCTGTATCCTAGTGAGCCTCATTACTTTGTATGGAAAGCATTTCTCATCTCTCTTGGACTTCAGGGTTCCACCCTTTTGCTTAGAGACTTCAGCAAGTTCAGCCCCTGTGAATTATGAACAATAATTTCTCTCCAAAAGTAAGCTCTCTGGGAAAATGATGCTGTTAGTTTTATTTTACATAGAACAAATCCAAAGGGCAATATAATTTGTAAAAGAAAATGACCTAGTAACGTCTATACACTAGAAAAACAATGTGAAGTAGAATGATACTCACAAACAAAGAGCACCCAAAATCACGCAGACTGGATCAATTAGCAGACTGGATCAATTAGCAGTGGTCCAGCTCACTGAATGCTCACAAGGGATATGCTCAGATAAAAAACAGCAGGCAGCAAACAGAAATCCTATTCCTGTGAGTGACATAAAACAATATCTATAGCCTAGTACAGTTTGGGCATACAAAGTGTACAATTATTTGTCAGACTTACAGAAAGCAGCGCACCGCCAGGTGCAATAGAGGCAAGCTGGAACCTCTCAGTCGCCCAGCAGACTGTGCTCAGGAAGAGATGGTGTCCGTTCACCAGCCACACGGTATAGATAATCCAAATGTTGTTTTTTGACACATAGATTTCGCCAGATATGACCTTATGAAACAATCACAGAGGTATGCAGCAGGAATAGTTCACCATCTGGTCAGACGGTGAAGTGTAAATGCTCTCTCTCATTGAGGGCTTCACTGCCGATGTTGGAGCCAACTAGTCTGTGTAACAATAAGTTTCACCTCCAGTGACGTCACAAAAGTGTGCAGTGTGAACCTCCGACTTACGTAATTTGTAAAAGATACACACAAATAAACAAAGTATGATCCTAATTTGTTAAAGTTAGACTGAAGCTGTCAAAGCATAATCAGAATTTATAAAAGCACTGATGTATACAGAATCTAAATGCATAAAATTACCAAATAGTGCAAAATTTAAATGTATTAAAACTTAAAGGACTCTATCTGACGTCTAAAGTAATCTAAAACACAAAGGGCTCTATTTATCATAAGTAGGGCAAACATTTTACGCGGTAGCCAGACCTCGCTGCCGGCATACGTTGTTTGAATTTAACATTGCACAAGTAATGCTTGTACATTGTTGCTCCCTGCTCACTGGCAACCAATCGGCTGCTAGCAGGGGCTTTCAATCATCTAGATTCAATCTCTGCCACCTTTTAGGTGGACAGGTTTAGACCACTGCTACTTAACTATCATTTAAGGCAAGCCTGAAATGCCGGGGCCCCAAAGCTGCTTTTGCAAAGTGTAAATGTAACAAAACTCTCATATCATGCAGTGGTATATTGCACTGGGCTTGTCTCTCCACATCCAGAAATGCAGGAAATGCTCCTTAAATTAGTATAACAAAATCTACTTTTTAAAATCTTGTGAGGGATCTCACAGTGCTGGAAGATCATTTTACGTCATCTCATCTGAGCGGAGAGCTTTAGTTCATCAGGCCCTTCGAGAGAACAATTGAAAATTAACATGTGAGCACAATGTTATCTATATGGCACACATGAACTAACACCCTCTGCTGTGAAAAACTGTCAAATACATTCAGATACGAGGAGGCCTTCAAGGGCTTAGAAATCAGCATATGAGTCTACCTAGGTTTAACTTTCATCTAAGAATACCAAGAGAACAAAGCAAATTTGATGATAAAAGTAAATTGTAAAGTTTTTTTAAAATTACATGCCCTATCTGATTCATGAAAGTTTAATTTTGACTAGACTGTCCGTTTAAGTTTTATCTGACTCAGGGCTTGCTTTCATTGAGCCGCAATTCCGTTTGTGTGCACTCGCAAACCGATAAATATGCTGTTGGAAGTAATATCGTTTATCGACTGCTTCCAACGGCCTGTTATAACTCAATTTCGGCAACCGGACTCCGGCTGCCGAAAACATTATTGTGTTCCATACAAAGTATAGAAAGTCGATAATCTTTAAATAATACCCGGTTTCCAATGCCCACGCAAACCATTACTACACTGTCGGAGGCTGCAGATACAGTAACAAAAATTAGACCCAGCTCAACCAAGTGTAAAACAGGAAAAAGGTGCTCTTCGAGACCTTTTTCCCATTAAAATCTAACCCGATACGTCAACACTAGTGATGTCGCGAATAGTTCGCCAGCAAATAGTTCCCGGCGAACATAGCATGTTCGCGTTCGCCGCGGCAAGCGAATATATGCGATGTTCGATCCGCCCCCTATTTGTCATAATTGAGTAATGCTTTGACCCTGTACCTCACAGTCAGCAGGCACATTCCAGACAATCAGCAGCAGACCCTCCCTCCCAGACCCTCCTACCTCCTGGACAGCATCCATTTTAGATTCATTCGGAAGCTGCATTGTTAGTGAGAGGAGGGACAGTGTAGCTGCTGCTGATTAATAGGGAAATCTATAGCTAGGCTAGTGTATTCAGTGTCCACTACAGTCCTGAAGGACTCATCTGATCTCTGCTGTAAGGACAGCACCCCAAAAAGCCCTTTTTAGGGCTAGAACATCAGTCTGTTTTTTTTTTTCTGTGTAATCTAATTGCAGTTGCCTGCCTGCCAGCGTGTGTGCCAGGCTCACAGCGTATACTGTGCCCACTTGCCCAGTGCCACCACTCATACTCATATCTGGTGTAACAGTAGTGTAAATTAAAAAAAAAAAAAAAACTTTTTTGACTGTGAAACACCAGTCTGCTTGTGTAATATAATTGCAGTTGCCTGCCTGCCAGCGTGTGTGTCAGGCTCACAGCGTATACTGTGCCCACTTGCCCAGTGCCACCACTCATATCTGGTGTAAAAGTAGTGTAAATTTAAAAAAAAAAACTTTTTTGACTGTGAAACATCAGTCTGCTTGTGTAATCTAATTGCAGTTGCCTGCCTGCCAGCGTGTGTGTCAGGCTCACAGCGTATACTGTGCCCACTTGCCCAGTGCCACCACTCATATCTTGTTTAATAGTAGTGTACATTTTAAAAAAAAAAAAAACTTTTTTGACTGTGAAACATCAGTCTGCTTTTTTGTGTCAGACTCACAGCGTATACTGTGCCCACTTGCCCAGTGCCACCACTCATATCTTGTTTAATAGTAGTGTAAGTGTACATTTAAAAAAAAAACTTTTTGACTGTGAAACATCAGTCTGCCTTTTTGTGTCAGGCTCACAGCGTATACTGTGCCCACTTGCCCAGTGCCACCACTCATATCTTGTTTAATAGTAGTGTAAGTGTACATTTAAAAAACAAAAAAACTTTTTTGACTGTGAAACATGAGTCTGCTTTTTTGTGTCAGGCTCACAGCGTATACTGTGCCCACTTGCCCAGTGCCACCACTCATATCTTGTTTAATAATAGTGTAAGTGTACATTTAAAAAAAAAAAAACTTTTTTGACTGTGAAACATCAGTCTGCTTTTTTGTGTCAGGCTCACAGCGTAATCCTAGTAAATTGTTTTAGATAGTGAGATATTCATATATAAAGGACTCTAATAAATAGAGCCACGACTATTAATACAATGTAGAAAAAAAAAAAATATATATATATATAAGAGTGTAAAGGTGGTACAAAAAACAAAAATTACTATAATGTACCACATGACAACTAACTAACTAAATATATTAACTGCAACCTATTCCGTTATGTGCACTGTAACGGTGCAATACATAAACACATATGTGTCCATACACTACCATTAGTATAAAACAATATTAAGTTAAATTAATGTGTGCATAGAAATTTTAATACCACTAATATAATTACAACACCTTCCCGACTAAATGTGATCAATATGTAATCAGACGAATATCCCCTATATTAAGCAATATAAGGGACCCAGATGACAAATATTAATAATAATAATATTAAATGAAAGATAATAGTTAAATTAGATGGGAGGTTGCAAAATATATAAAAACATCCCATGATGTGTATATTACAAAATAAAAAAACTAGTCATATTCGACTAAATAATCGTATGTGCACCATTAATCCTAAAACCATAATCACCATTAACTACCCTATCGATCAAAAATTCATATACGTGATAATAATAATAAAAAAAAACACCACCTATCTACAACTATAACAAAAAATAATAATTGTCATAATGACACAATCTATCTATACCTGATAGTGGTACATATACATAATGCTGATCTATATATCATATTAATGTCCCAATAATACATATTATAATATTATTAAAAAACGTAAACATGTGTGTATCCATATTTTAAATACATGATGGTGGTACCAAATTAAACAATTAAAATATTAATAATATTATGAGAAGTGCACAAGTCCCTACATCAACCATTAAACTCCGGTTCACAAGAATATATATATACTGCGTATACTGTGCCCACTTGCCCAGTGCCACCACTCATATCTTGTTTAATAGTAGTGTTAGTGTACATTTAAAAAACAATGACAGGCAGAGGCAGGCCACCCCGCAGGTGCCGTCGTGTTTGTGGTGCTGTGATTCTTTTTGGCCCTAGAATAATGCCCAGTGTTCAGAGGCCACGTACCATGAATTCAAAAAGTTCTGAGGACATAGTTAACACAGGACACCCAATCTTCTACAGCTTCCGCTCAGAACCTTGACGCACCATCCTCCTCCAGCTTAGCTTCGGGTACCTCTCAAGTTACCACTCGCCCGCCTGCCGCCACCACCAACACTAGCACCAAAGCCGCTTCACTTGATCTGTCAGAGGAGTTATTTACACATCAGTTTGAAGAAATGAGTGATGCGCAACCATCATTGACAGAGGATGTAGATAACAGTGATATTTCTAAGTCAGGCAGCATTACAGACATGGACGTACGGTGTGATGATGATGATGTTGTACCCGCTGCTGCTTCCTTTGTTGATTTGTCAGATACAAGTGAAGCGGTTGATGATGACGATGCGTCCGTGGATGCCCGCTAGAAGAGAAGAAGAACAGGGGGAAAGTTCAGATGAGGAGACAGAGAGGAGGAGGAGGAGACGAGTTGGAAGCAGGGGGAGGTCGTCGCAAGGAGCTTGTGGCACAGTCAATCAACGCATGTACCAGAATGCCGTCATCGCAGAACTCAGCAGTGTGGCATTTTTTTTGTGTGTCTACCTCTGACAAAAGCGATGCCATTTACAACCTGTGCCAAAAGAAGTCGTGGGAAGTCCAACACCCACCTAGGTACAACTGCTTTGCGAAGGCACATGATCGCACATCACAAACGCCTATGGGATCAACACATGAGTACAAGCAGCAAACAAACTCAAAGCCGCCATTCAGGCAATTAGTGCTGACTCAACCCCTTAACTTACCCTGTACGTTGCTGGTCTTTTTCATTTGAGGTGACTTTTTCCATATCACCAGTGGCAAGGCTGCACTATTTTAGCAAGTCTGCAGGAGGGGGGAAGGGTCTAATAGTGTACAAGACCCGTGCTTTTATAAAACCGAAAATCCCTTCACAACCAGCAGCGTACAGGGTATGTTGTGGTTGTGTTAAGTGGTTAAATAGCTCCACTGGGGTAAGCACAATATTATCTGTATGGCACACAGGAACAACCAGTACATGTTATTAGCTATTCACAATTCAAAGCAACATAGTTGGCACCTGCTATAATAAATTGCAAGATTTCCCTGTAGCCACTCTTTAACCAACACTCTCCCACTACCTTTTATAAGCCTCCTGTGATAAGCAACGAGTTGCGTTCCAAACACACCGCTCTGGTCAGCCTCACTTACTGCTGTTATTAGGATCACTGGAGAGGTTCTGCCGAATGTGCAGATGCCTAAAACTGCCGACTTGTTATCCGCTTGCTCCCCTCGTCTACTTTTCTTTGGCGGATGATGTCACAGACTTCGTGGTCACATGGGGGTAGTGGGAGTGGTAGCTACAGGCTGGGGTTAGGATCTGCTGGTGTGCCCACTATGTATTCAATGCAATCCGTGTACAAAAAGAGTAGGAGGAGCACTTCCATTGATCTTTAAAAAGTAACTTTTATTTGACAACTTCATTTAAAATCCAAATAGCAAATATGACGGCAAAAGTAGGGACGGTTGAATGGGCGTCCAGAGGGGGGGCAAGAGGGGACATTTTCCTCCCCACCTGAATTTTCCTCCCCACCTGGAGTAAAACTGCAGGAAAAAAAGACAATAGAATGTCAGTTTTTATGTCTCTTAATATCCTTATTGTAATTTCGTTTTACAGGAAGAAGCACAGTATTCTGGGAGTTCCAAAGCATTCTGGAATTTGAAGTTCACCATTTGCTACTCAGTATTGTGTGAATGCAGTTTTGGACTCCAATGCCCAGCATGCATTATTTCCCTTCCTCTCCAAAGCAGCTTCCTCCCCTCACACACAGCAAGAAACTGTGTGAGCTTTAGAATCACTGCACAACCTCTTAATAAAGAGATCGACAGCTCCTGCCCGTGCGTAATTGGCTGTGTGCGGGCAGGGGGTGGGATTGCATGCAAACGCAAAATAGCGCTTGTGTGCCATGCTGAATTCAGCCAGGGAAATTCAGCCCGCCAGAGGCGAGCTGTGGTGGACAGGGGCATGTATGTGCGCCCCTGTTCGCCTCAGGTTGATAAATCGCCCCCTTCGAAATCAGCCTATAAGCCTACCTAGCTTTAGCCTTTAAGAAAAATACCAAGAAAAAAGAAAAGCTTATTTGATGATAAAAGTAAATTGGAAAGTTGTTTAAAATTACATGCCATATCAGAATCATGAAAGTTTAAATTTTGACTTTACTGTCTCTTAAAAGGACCAGTAATACAGTAGATTTGCATAACCAACAAATGATAAAAAGACAATGCAATCTGAACTTCAAATTAATAGTAGGTTTTTTTTCTGACTAATTGTGTGCTGTATCTGATTAATGAATGTTTAATTTTGACTTGGCTGTCCCTTTTAAATGGACATAATAAAAATTACATGCTTAAGACAATCGACTCTACACTACCGGGGTTAAGCACACAGTAGAAGGGGTGCCCGTAACCTGCAAAGCATTGCTGGTCCTGAACAGAACCCACCATTGATCCAATTAGCAGCATTTGGCACACTACTTAGCTGTGTAACTAGCGCTGCGGATTAGATCAAATTAGATAATGCCATTATTTTTTACTATAATAGCCCTTTAAGAGCAAATTCCCGCTGGGTATGAGAAGAATGGGAAATGCTATAACAATGTTGTGATCTACTTATCAGTATGTATCTATTGGTTGATCCTGGTGTATGTTGTGCACTCACCTTTTCAGTCATAACTCAATTTGAACCATACAAGCCACATCTAGTTCATTGAGCATTTGCAGTGTTTAAGGTTGCACAGGGCACATGCACCATAGTTGCATGCACTGCTGAAACTGTAATAACGTTTACTTAAATAAAAACATTTTCCTAACAATTTGACAATCAAAAATGCTTTTGAAATTAAGTGATTTAATAAAATATTTTTTTTCGACAGTGTACTAATAGATAAAATTGGGGGTTGACAGACTTAAAGGGACAGTGTACAGAAAAGTCATGTATACTAAACTAGAGGCAAAGGCAAGTTGCATTGTAGTGAAAACTATTTTAGTTTACGGCAAACTGAGTCTATGGGGCGGATTTAATAAGCAGCGGATGCTGCTTTATCCGCCTGTCGTTTCCGGAATGCTGCTCCTTAGCTAGTTCACCACCTTTTAGGTGACGGACTGCAATCATCGCGATCCAATACGATCGGGATGATTTACACCCCCTGTTAGTGGCCAATTGGCCACAAATGTGCAGGGGTCGGTATTGCACAAGCATTTCTTGTGGAATGTTAAATGCTGACAGCGTATGCTGCAGCAAATTATTTCCACCTGGCATTTGTTAAATTTACTTTTAAATATCAGGTGGTCCACTATAAACTTCACTCTCATGTGAGATTCTGTATCCTAGTGAGCCTCATTACTTTGTATGGAAAGCATTTCTCATCTCTCTTGGACTTCAGGGTTCCACCCTTTTGCTTAGAGACTTCAGCAAGTTCAGCCCCTGTGAATTATGAACAATAATTTCTCTCCAAAAGTAAGCTCTCTGGGAAAATGATGCTGTTAGTTTTATTTTACATAGAACAAATCCAAAGGGCAATATAATTTGTAAAAGAAAATGACCTAGTAACGTCTATACACTAGAAAAACAATGTGAAGTAGAATGATACTCACAAACAAAGAGCACCCAAAATCACGCAGACTGGATCAATTAGCAGACTGGATCAATTAGCAGTGGTCCAGCTCACTGAATGCTCACAAGGGATATGCTCAGATAAAAAACAGCAGGCAGCAAACAGAAATCCTATTCCTGTGAGTGACATAAAACAATATCTATAGCCTAGTACAGTTTGGGCATACAAAGTGTACAATTATTTGTCAGACTTACAGAAAGCAGCGCACCGCCAGGTGCAATAGAGGCAAGCTGGAACCTCTCAGTCGCCCAGCAGACTGTGCTCAGGAAGAGATGGTGTCCGTTCACCAGCCACACGGTATAGATAATCCAAATGTTGTTTTTTGACACATAGATTTCGCCAGATATGACCTTATGAAACAATCACAGAGGTATGCAGCAGGAATAGTTCACCATCTGGTCAGACGGTGAAGTGTAAATGCTCTCTCTCATTGAGGGCTTCACTGCCGATGTTGGAGCCAACTAGTCTGTGTAACAATAAGTTTCACCTCCAGTGACGTCACAAAAGTGTGCAGTGTGAACCTCCGACTTACGTAATTTGTAAAAGATACACACAAATAAACAAAGTATGATCCTAATTTGTTAAAGTTAGACTGAAGCTGTCAAAGCATAATCAGAATTTATAAAAGCACTGATGTATACAGAATCTAAATGCATAAAATTACCAAATAGTGCAAAATTTAAATGTATTAAAACTTAAAGGACTCTATCTGACGTCTAAAGTAATCTAAAACACAAAGGGCTCTATTTATCATAAGTAGGGCAAACATTTTACGCGGTAGCCAGACCTCGCTGCCGGCATACGTTGTTTGAATTTAACATTGCACAAGTAATGCTTGTACATTGTTGCTCCCTGCTCACTGGCAACCAATCGGCTGCTAGCAGGGGCTTTCAATCATCTAGATTCAATCTCTGCCACCTTTTAGGTGGACAGGTTTAGACCACTGCTACTTAACTATCATTTAAGGCAAGCCTGAAATGCCGGGGCCCCAAAGCTGCTTTTGCAAAGTGTAAATGTAACAAAACTCTCATATCATGCAGTGGTATATTGCACTGGGCTTGTCTCTCCACATCCAGAAATGCAGGAAATGCTCCTTAAATTAGTATAACAAAATCTACTTTTTAAAATCTTGTGAGGGATCTCACAGTGCTGGAAGATCATTTTACGTCATCTCATCTGAGCGGAGAGCTTTAGTTCATCAGGCCCTTCGAGAGAACAATTGAAAATTAACATGTGAGCACAATGTTATCTATATGGCACACATGAACTAACACCCTCTGCTGTGAAAAACTGTCAAATACATTCAGATACGAGGAGGCCTTCAAGGGCTTAGAAATCAGCATATGAGTCTACCTAGGTTTAACTTTCATCTAAGAATACCAAGAGAACAAAGCAAATTTGATGATAAAAGTAAATTGTAAAGTTTTTTTAAAATTACATGCCCTATCTGATTCATGAAAGTTTAATTTTGACTAGACTGTCCCTTTAAGTTTTATCTGACTTAGGGCTTGCTTTCATTGAGCCGCAATTCCGTTTGTGTGCACTCGCAAACCGATAAATATGCTGTTGGAAGTAATATCGTTTATCGACTGCTTCCAACGGCCTGTTATAACTCAATTTCGGCAACCGGACTCCGGCTGCCGAAAACATTATTGTGTTCCATACAAAGTATAGAAAGTCGATAATCTTTAAATAATACCCGGTTTCCAATGCCCACGCAAACCATTACTACACTGTCGGAGGCTGCAGATACAGTAACAAAAATTAGACCCAGCTCAACCAAGTGTAAAACAGGAAAAAGGTGCTCTTCGAGACCTTTTTCCCATTAAAATCTAACCCGATACGTCAACACTAGTGATGTCGCGAATAGTTCGCCAGCAAATAGTTCCCGGCGAACATAGCATGTTCGCGTTCGCCGCGGCAAGCGAATATATGCGATGTTCGATCCGCCCCCTATTTGTCATAATTGAGTAATGCTTTGACCCTGTACCTCACAGTCAGCAGGCACATTCCAGACAATCAGCAGCAGACCCTCCCTCCCAGACCCTCCTACCTCCTGGACAGCATCCATTTTAGATTCATTCGGAAGCTGCATTGTTAGTGAGAGGAGGGACAGTGTAGCTGCTGCTGATTAATAGGGAAATCTATAGCTAGGCTAGTGTATTCAGTGTCCACTACAGTCCTGAAGGACTCATCTGATCTCTGCTGTAAGGACAGCACCCCAAAAAGCCCTTTTTAGGGCTAGAACATCAGTCTGTTTTTTTTTTTCTGTGTAATCTAATTGCAGTTGCCTGCCTGCCAGCGTGTGTGCCAGGCTCACAGCGTATACTGTGCCCACTTGCCCAGTGCCACCACTCATACTCATATCTGGTGTAACAGTAGTGTAAATTAAAAAAAAAAAAAAAACTTTTTTGACTGTGAAACACCAGTCTGCTTGTGTAATATAATTGCAGTTGCCTGCCTGCCAGCGTGTGTGTCAGGCTCACAGCGTATACTGTGCCCACTTGCCCAGTGCCACCACTCATATCTGGTGTAACAGTAGTGTAAATTTAAAAAAAAAAACTTTTTTGACTGTGAAACATCAGTCTGCTTGTGTAATCTAATTGCAGTTGCCTGCCTGCCAGCGTGTGTGTCAGGCTCACAGCGTATACTGTGCCCACTTGCCCAGTGCCACCACTCATATCTTGTTTAATAGTAGTGTACATTTTAAAAAAAAAAAAAACTTTTTTGACTGTGAAACATCAGTCTGCTTTTTTGTGTCAGACTCACAGCGTATACTGTGCCCACTTGCCCAGTGCCACCACTCATATCTTGTTTAATAGTAGTGTAAGTGTACATTTAAAAAAAAAACTTTTTGACTGTGAAACATCAGTCTGCCTTTTTGTGTCAGGCTCACAGCGTATACTGTGCCCACTTGCCCAGTGCCACCACTCATATCTTGTTTAATAGTAGTGTAAGTGTACATTTAAAAAACAAAAAAACTTTTTTGACTGTGAAACATGAGTCTGCTTTTTTGTGTCAGGCTCACAGCGTATACTGTGCCCACTTGCCCAGTGCCACCACTCATATCTTGTTTAATAATAGTGTAAGTGTACATTTAAAAAAAAAAAAAACTTTTTTGACTGTGAAACATCAGTCTGCTTTTTTGTGTCAGGCTCACAGCGTAATCCTAGTAAATTGTTTTAGATAGTGAGATATTCATATATAAAGGACTCTAATAAATAGAGCCACGACTATTAATACAATGTAGAAAAAAAAAAATATATATATATATATAAGAGTGTAAAGGTGGTACAAAAAACAAAAATTACTATAATGTACCACATGACAACTAACTAACTAACTATATTAACTGCAACCTATTCCGTTATGTGCACTGTAACGGTGCAATACATAAACACATATGTGTCCATACACTACCATTAGTATAAAACAATATTAAGTTAAATTAATGTGTGCATAGAAATTTTAATACCACTAATATAATTACAACACCTTCCCGACTAAATGTGATCAATATGTAATCAGACGAATATCCCCTATATTAAGCAATATAAGGGACCCAGATGACAAATATTAATAATAATAATATTAAATGAAAGATAATAGTTAAATTAGATGGGAGGTTGCAAAATATATAAAAACATCCCATGATGTGTATATTACAAAATAAAAAAACTAGTCATATTCGACTAAATAATCGTATGTGCACCATTAATCCTAAAACCATAATCACCATTAACTACCCTATCGATCAAAAATTCATATACGTGATAATAATAATAAAAAAAAACACCACCTATCTACAACTATAACAAAAAATAATAATTGTCATAATGACACAATCTATCTATACCTGATAGTGGTACATATACATAATGCTGATCTATATATCATATTAATGTCCCAATAATACATATTATAATATTATTAAAAAACGTAAACATGTGTGTATCCATATTTTAAATACATGATGGTGGTACCAAATTAAACAATTAAAATATTAATAATATTATGAGAAGTGCACAAGTCCCTACATCAACCATTAAACTCCGGTTCACAAGAATATATATATATATATATATATATATATATATATGGTAGACTATACTTCACAAATATATAAATGTAATGATTAAACAAAACTGGAAGTGTCTATCACTTCATTCAAACCTAGTGGAAACAAAGTCTTAAATTTATAAATCCAATAGGTTTCTCTTTGTCTAAGTCGAGAAAACCTATTGAATGAACGGCTAGAAGGAATACTTTCTAACGGGGTAATCCTAAAATTACATCTTCCTGCAGTATGCTTTTGGCAAATGTGCCTTGGTACGCTATGTTTCATTGATTTGTTTTTAATATTCCTAAGATGTTCGCTCCAGCTAATTCTTACTTTTCTACATTTCTCCCAATGTAATGTATCCCACACTCACAGGTAAGGACATATACAACATATGAAGAATCACATGAAAGTCTAGTGGTGATCTGATATTGTTCTCCTGTGGTGTTAGATTTAATACTAAAAGCTCTATGTGTGATGTACCCACACATAAAGCAGCGTAACTTCCCACATCTGAATGCACCTTTCGAGAGACTCAGAGAAATGAGAGACCTATTGGGTCTCTCTATCTTATTCTCAGACTTCTTTTTGTCATTCTTTTGTATCGCACCTTTGGACGACATGACCACTTTACTAGATGCTAGTCTTTGTTTTAGGGTGGGCGCCCTTCGATATACAATTTTAGGCCATGTGGGTAATGTTTTTTTCAGAATAGGATCTCTCATAAGTAGAGGCCAATGTTTTTTGCCCAGTGGCAGCACTCATGTCTTGTTTAATAATAGTGTGTGTACATTTAAAAAAAAAAAATTTGGACTGTGAAACATGAGTCTGCTTTTTTGTGTCAGGCTCACAGCGTATACTGTGCCCACTTGCCCAGTGCCACCACTCATATCTTGTTTAATAGTAGTGAAAGTGTACATTTAAAAAAAAAAAAACTTTTTGGACTGTTAAACATCAGTCTGCTTTTTTGTGTCAGGCTCACAGCGTATACTGTGCCCACTTGCCCAGTGCCACCACTCATATCTTGTTTAATAGTAGTGTAAGTGTACATTTAAAAAAAAACTTTTTGGACTGTGAAACATCAGTCTGCTTTTTTGTGTCAGGCTCACAGCGTATACTGTGCCCACTTGCCCAGTGCCACCACTCATATCTTGTTTAATAGTAGTGTTAGTGTACATTTAAAAAACAATGACAGGCAGAGGCAGGCCACCCCGCAGGTGCCGTCGTGTTTGTGGTGCTGTGATTCTTTTTGGCCCTAGAATAATGCCCAGTGTTCAGAGGCCACGTACCATGAATTCAAAAAGTTCTGAGGACATAGTTAACACAGGACACCCAATCTTCTACAGCTTCCGCTCAGAACCTTGACGCACCATCCTCCTCCAGCTTAGCTTCGGGTACCTCTCAAGTTACCACTCGCCCGCCTGCCGCCACCACCAACACTAGCACCAAAGCCGCTTCACTTGATCTGTCAGAGGAGTTATTTACACATCAGTTTGAAGAAATGAGTGATGCGCAACCATCATTGACAGAGGATGTAGATAACAGTGATATTTCTAAGTCAGGCAGCATTACAGACATGGACGTACGGTGTGATGATGATGATGTTGTACCCGCTGCTGCTTCCTTTGTTGATTTGTCAGATACAAGTGAAGCGGTTGATGATGACGATGCGTCCGTGGATGCCCGCTAGAAGAGAAGAAGAACAGGGGGAAAGTTCAGATGAGGAGACAGAGAGGAGGAGGAGGAGACGAGTTGGAAGCAGGGGGAGGTCGTCGCAAGGAGCTTGTGGCACAGTCAATCAACGCATGTACCAGAATGCCGTCATCGCAGAACTCAGCAGTGTGGCATTTTTTTTGTGTGTCTACCTCTGACAAAAGCGATGCCATTTACAACCTGTGCCAAAAGAAGTCGTGGGAAGTCCAACACCCACCTAGGTACAACTGCTTTGCGAAGGCACATGATCGCACATCACAAACGCCTATGGGATCAACACATGAGTACAAGCAGCAAACAAACTCAAAGCCGCCATTCAGGCAATTAGTGCTGACTCAACCCCTTAACTTACCCTGTACGTTGCTGGTCTTTTTCATTTGAGGTGACTTTTTCCATATCACCAGTGGCAAGGCTGCACTATTTTAGCAAGTCTGCAGGAGGGGGGAAGGGTCTAATAGTGTACAAGACCCGTGCTTTTATAAAACCGAAAATCCCTTCACAACCAGCAGCGTACAGGGTATGTTGTGGTTGTGTTAAGTGGTTAAATAGCTCCACTGGGGTAAGCACAATATTATCTGTATGGCACACAGGAACAACCAGTACATGTTATTAGCTATTCACAATTCAAAGCAACATAGTTGGCACCTGCTATAATAAATTGCAAGATTTCCCTGTAGCCACTCTTTAACCAACACTCTCCCACTACCTTTTATAAGCCTCCTGTGATAAGCAACGAGTTGCGTTCCAAACACACCGCTCTGGTCAGCCTCACTTACTGCTGTTATTAGGATCACTGGAGAGGTTCTGCCGAATGTGCAGATGCCTAAAACTGCCGACTTGTTATCCGCTTGCTCCCCTCGTCTACTTTTCTTTGGCGGATGATGTCACAGACTTCGTGGTCACATGGGGGTAGTGGGAGTGGTAGCTACAGGCTGGGGTTAGGATCTGCTGGTGTGCCCACTATGTATTCAATGCAATCCGTGTACAAAAAGAGTAGGAGGAGCACTTCCATTGATCTTTAAAAAGTAACTTTTATTTGACAACTTCATTTAAAATCCAAATAGCAAATATGACGGCAAAAGTAGGGACGGTTGAATGGGCGTCCAGAGGGGGGGCAAGAGGGGACATTTTCCTCCCCACCTGAATTTTCCTCCCCACCTGGAGTAAAACTGCAGGAAAAAAAGACAATAGAATGTCAGTTTTTATGTCTCTTAATATCCTTATTGTAATTTCGTTTTACAGGAAGAAGCACAGTATTCTGGGAGTTCCAAAGCATTCTGGAATTTGAAGTTCACCATTTGCTACTCAGTATTGTGTGAATGCAGTTTTGGACTCCAATGCCCAGCATGCATTATTTCCCTTCCTCTCCAAAGCAGCTTCCTCCCCTCACACACAGCAAGAAACTGTGTGAGCTTTAGAATCACTGCACAACCTCTTAATAAAGAGATCGACAGCTCCTGCCCGTGCGTAATTGGCTGTGTGCGGGCAGGGGGTGGGATTGCATGCAAACGCAAAATAGCGCTTGTGTGCCATGCTGAATTCAGCCAGGGAAATTCAGCCCGCCAGAGGCGAGCTGTGGTGGACAGGGGCATGTATGTGCGCCCCTGTTCGCCTCAGGTTGATAAATCGCCCCCTTCGAAATCAGCCTATAAGCCTACCTAGCTTTAGCCTTTAAGAAAAATACCAAGAAAAAAGAAAAGCTTATTTGATGATAAAAGTAAATTGGAAAGTTGTTTAAAATTACATGCCATATCAGAATCATGAAAGTTTAAATTTTGACTTTACTGTCTCTTAAAAGGACCAGTAATACAGTAGATTTGCATAACCAACAAATGATAAAAAGACAATGCAATCTGAACTTCAAATTAATAGTAGGTTTTTTTTCTGACTAATTGTGTGCTGTATCTGATTAATGAATGTTTAATTTTGACTTGGCTGTCCCTTTTAAATGGACATAATAAAAATTACATGCTTAAGACAATCGACTCTACACTACCGGGGTTAAGCACACAGTAGAAGGGGTGCCCGTAACCTGCAAAGCATTGCTGGTCCTGAACAGAACCCACCATTGATCCAATTAGCAGCATTTGGCACACTACTTAGCTGTGTAACTAGCGCTGCGGATTAGATCAAATTAGATAATGCCATTATTTTTTACTATAATAGCCCTTTAAGAGCAAATTCCCGCTGGGTATGAGAAGAATGGGAAATGCTATAACAATGTTGTGATCTACTTATCAGTATGTATCTATTGGTTGATCCTGGTGTATGTTGTGCACTCACCTTTTCAGTCATAACTCAATTTGAACCATACAAGCCACATCTAGTTCATTGAGCATTTGCAGTGTTTAAGGTTGCACAGGGCACATGCACCATAGTTGCATGCACTGCTGAAACTGTAATAACGTTTACTTAAATAAAAACATTTTCCTAACAATTTGACAATCAAAAATGCTTTTGAAATTAAGTGATTTAATAAAATATTTTTTTTCGACAGTGTACTAATAGATAAAATTGGGGGTTGACAGACTTAAAGGGACAGTGTACAGAAAAGTCATGTATACTAAACTAGAGGCAAAGGCAAGTTGCATTGTAGTGAAAACTATTTTAGTTTACGGCAAACTGAGTCTATGGGGCGGATTTAATAAGCAGCGGATGCTGCTTTATCCGCCTGTCGTTTCCGGAATGCTGCTCCTTAGCTAGTTCACCACCTTTTAGGTGACGGACTGCAATCATCGCGATCCAATACGATCGGGATGATTTACACCCCCTGTTAGTGGCCAATTGGCCACAAATGTGCAGGGGTCGGTATTGCACAAGCATTTCTTGTGGAATGTTAAATGCTGACAGCGTATGCTGCAGCAAATTATTTCCACCTGGCATTTGTTAAATTTACTTTTAAATATCAGGTGGTCACTATAAACTTCACTCTCATGTGAGATTCTGTATCCTAGTGAGCCTCATTACTTTGTATGGAAAGCATTTCTCATCTCTCTTGGACTTCAGGGTTCCACCCTTTTGCTTAGAGACTTCAGCAAGTTCAGCCCCTGTGAATTATGAACAATAATTTCTCTCCAAAAGTAAGCTCTCTGGGAAAATGATGCTGTTAGTTTTATTTTACATAGAACAAATCCAAAGGGCAATATAATTTGTAAAAGAAAATGACCTAGTAACGTCTATACACTAGAAAAACAATGTGAAGTAGAATGATACTCACAAACAAAGAGCACCCAAAATCACGCAGACTGGATCAATTAGCAGACTGGATCAATTAGCAGTGGTCCAGCTCACTGAATGCTCACAAGGGATATGCTCAGATAAAAAACAGCAGGCAGCAAACAGAAATCCTATTCCTGTGAGTGACATAAAACAATATCTATAGCCTAGTACAGTTTGGGCATACAAAGTGTACAATTATTTGTCAGACTTACAGAAAGCAGCGCACCGCCAGGTGCAATAGAGGCAAGCTGGAACCTCTCAGTCGCCCAGCAGACTGTGCTCAGGAAGAGATGGTGTCCGTTCACCAGCCACACGGTATAGATAATCCAAATGTTGTTTTTTGACACATAGATTTCGCCAGATATGACCTTATGAAACAATCACAGAGGTATGCAGCAGGAATAGTTCACCATCTGGTCAGACGGTGAAGTGTAAATGCTCTCTCTCATTGAGGGCTTCACTGCCGATGTTGGAGCCAACTAGTCTGTGTAACAATAAGTTTCACCTCCAGTGACGTCACAAAAGTGTGCAGTGTGAACCTCCGACTTACGTAATTTGTAAAAGATACACACAAATAAACAAAGTATGATCCTAATTTGTTAAAGTTAGACTGAAGCTGTCAAAGCATAATCAGAATTTATAAAAGCACTGATGTATACAGAATCTAAATGCATAAAATTACCAAATAGTGCAAAATTTAAATGTATTAAAACTTAAAGGACTCTATCTGACGTCTAAAGTAATCTAAAACACAAAGGGCTCTATTTATCATAAGTAGGGCAAACATTTTACGCGGTAGCCAGACCTCGCTGCCGGCATACGTTGTTTGAATTTAACATTGCACAAGTAATGCTTGTACATTGTTGCTCCCTGCTCACTGGCAACCAATCGGCTGCTAGCAGGGGCTTTCAATCATCTAGATTCAATCTCTGCCACCTTTTAGGTGGACAGGTTTAGACCACTGCTACTTAACTATCATTTAAGGCAAGCCTGAAATGCCGGGGCCCCAAAGCTGCTTTTGCAAAGTGTAAATGTAACAAAACTCTCATATCATGCAGTGGTATATTGCACTGGGCTTGTCTCTCCACATCCAGAAATGCAGGAAATGCTCCTTAAATTAGTATAACAAAATCTACTTTTTAAAATCTTGTGAGGGATCTCACAGTGCTGGAAGATCATTTTACGTCATCTCATCTGAGCGGAGAGCTTTAGTTCATCAGGCCCTTCGAGAGAACAATTGAAAATTAACATGTGAGCACAATGTTATCTATATGGCACACATGAACTAACACCCTCTGCTGTGAAAAACTGTCAAATACATTCAGATACGAGGAGGCCTTCAAGGGCTTAGAAATCAGCATATGAGTCTACCTAGGTTTAACTTTCATCTAAGAATACCAAGAGAACAAAGCAAATTTGATGATAAAAGTAAATTGTAAAGTTTTTTTAAAATTACATGCCCTATCTGATTCATGAAAGTTTAATTTTGACTAGACTGTCCGTTTAAGTTTTATCTGACTTAGGGCTTGCTTTCATTGAGCCGCAATTCCGTTTGTGTGCACTCGCAAACTGATAAATATGCTGTTGGAAGTAATATCGTTTATCGACTGCTTCCAACGGCCTGTTATAACTCAATTTCGGCAACCGGACTCCGGCTGCCGAAAACATTATTGTGTTCCATACAAAGTATAGAAAGTCGATAATCTTTAAATAATACCCGGTTTCCAATGCCCACGCAAACCATTACTACACTGTCGGAGGCTGCAGATACAGTAACAAAAATTAGACCCAGCTCAACCAAGTGTAAAACAGGAAAAAGGTGCTCTTCGAGACCTTTTTCCCATTAAAATCTAACCCGATACGTCAACACTAGTGATGTCGCGAATAGTTCGCCAGCAAATAGTTCCCGGCGAACATAGCATGTTCGCGTTCGCCGCGGCAAGCGAATATATGCGATGTTCGATCCGCCCCCTATTTGTCATAATTGAGTAATGCTTTGACCCTGTACCTCACAGTCAGCAGGCACATTCCAGACAATCAGCAGCAGACCCTCCCTCCCAGACCCTCCTACCTCCTGGACAGCATCCATTTTAGATTCATTCGGAAGCTGCATTGTTAGTGAGAGGAGGGACAGTGTAGCTGCTGCTGATTAATAGGGAAATCTATAGCTAGGCTAGTGTATTCAGTGTCCACTACAGTCCTGAAGGACTCATCTGATCTCTGCTGTAAGGACAGCACCCAAAAAAGCCCTTTTTAGGGCTAGAACATCAGTCTGTTTTTTTTTTTCTGTGTAATCTAATTGCAGTTGCCTGCCTGCCAGCGTGTGTGCCAGGCTCACAGCGTATACTGTGCCCACTTGCCCAGTGCCACCACTCATACTCATATCTGGTGTAACAGTAGTGTAAATTAAAAAAAAAAAAAAAACTTTTTTGACTGTGAAACACCAGTCTGCTTGTGTAATATAATTGCAGTTGCCTGCCTGCCAGCGTGTGTGTCAGGCTCACAGCGTATACTGTGCCCACTTGCCCAGTGCCACCACTCATATCTGGTGTAACAGTAGTGTAAATTTAAAAAAAAAAACTTTTTTGACTGTGAAACATCAGTCTGCTTGTGTAATCTAATTGCAGTTGCCTGCCTGCCAGCGTGTGTGTCAGGCTCACAGCGTATACTGTGCCCACTTGCCCAGTGCCACCACTCATATCTTGTTTAATAGTAGTGTACATTTAAAAAAAAAAAAAAACTTTTTTGACTGTGAAACATCAGTCTGCTTTTTTGTGTCAGACTCACAGCGTATACTGTGCCCACTTGCCCAGTGCCACCACTCATATCTTGTTTAATAGTAGTGTAAGTGTACATTTAAAAAAAAAACTTTTTGACTGTGAAACATCAGTCTGCCTTTTTGTGTCAGGCTCACAGCGTATACTGTGCCCACTTGCCCAGTGCCACCACTCATATCTTGTTTAATAGTAGTGTAAGTGTACATTTAAAAAACAAAAAAACTTTTTTGACTGTGAAACATGAGTCTGCTTTTTTGTGTCAGGCTCACAGCGTATACTGTGCCCACTTGCCCAGTGCCACCACTCATATCTTGTTTAATAATAGTGTAAGTGTACATTTAAAAAAAAAAAAACTTTTTTGACTGTGAAACATCAGTCTGCTTTTTTGTGTCAGGCTCACAGCGTAATCCTAGTAAATTGTTTTAGATAGTGAGATATTCATATATAAAGGACTCTAATAAATAGAGCCACGACTATTAATACAATGTAGAAAAAAAAAATATATATATATATATAAGAGTGTAAAGGTGGTACAAAAAACAAAAATTACTATAATGTACCACATGACAACTAACTAACTAACTATATTAACTGCAACCTATTCCGTTATGTGCACTGTAACGGTGCAATACATAAACACATATGTGTCCATACACTACCATTAGTATAAAACAATATTAAGTTAAATTAATGTGTGCATAGAAATTTTAATACCACTAATATAATTACAACACCTTCCCGACTAAATGTGATCAATATGTAATCAGACGAATATCCCCTATATTAAGCAATATAAGGGACCCAGATGACAAATATTAATAATAATAATATTAAATGAAAGATAATAGTTAAATTAGATGGGAGGTTGCAAAATATATAAAAACATCCCATGATGTGTATATTACAAAATAAAAAAACTAGTCATATTCGACTAAATAATCGTATGTGCACCATTAATCCTAAAACCATAATCACCATTAACTACCCTATCGATCAAAAATTCATATACGTGATAATAATAATAAAAAAAAACACCACCTATCTACAACTATAACAAAAAATAATAATTGTCATAATGACACAATCTATCTATACCTGATAGTGGTACATATACATAATGCTGATCTATATATCATATTAATGTCCCAATAATACATATTATAATATTATTAAAAAACGTAAACATGTGTGTATCCATATTTTAAATACATGATGGTGGTACCAAATTAAACAATTAAAATATTAATAATATTATGAGAAGTGCACAAGTCCCTACATCAACCATTAAACTCCGGTTCACAAGAATATATATATACTGCGTATACTGTGCCCACTTGCCCAGTGCCACCACTCATATCTTGTTTAATAGTAGTGTTAGTGTACATTTAAAAAACAATGACAGGCAGAGGCAGGCCACCCCGCAGGTGCCGTCGTGTTTGTGGTGCTGTGATTCTTTTTGGCCCTAGAATAATGCCCAGTGTTCAGAGGCCACGTACCATGAATTCAAAAAGTTCTGAGGACATAGTTAACACAGGACACCCAATCTTCTACAGCTTCCGCTCAGAACCTTGACGCACCATCCTCCTCCAGCTTAGCTTCGGGTACCTCTCAAGTTACCACTCGCCCGCCTGCCGCCACTACCAACACTAGCACCAAAGCCGCTTCACTTGATCTGTCAGAGGAGTTATTTACACATCAGTTTGAAGAAATGAGTGATGCGCAACCATCATTGACAGAGGATGTAGATAACAGTGATATTTCTAAGTCAGGCAGCATTACAGACATGGACGTACGGTGTGATGATGATGATGTTGTACCCGCTGCTGCTTCCTTTGTTGATTTGTCAGATACAAGTGAAGCGGTTGATGATGACGATGCGTCCGTGGATGCCCGCTAGAAGAGAAGAAGAACAGGGGGAAAGTTCAGATGAGGAGACAGAGAGGAGGAGGAGGAGACGAGTTGGAAGCAGGGGGAGGTCGTCGCAAGGAGCTTGTGGCACAGTCAATCAACGCATGTACCAGAATGCCGTCATCGCAGAACTCAGCAGTGTGGCATTTTTTTTGTGTGTCTACCTCTGACAAAAGCGATGCCATTTACAACCTGTGCCAAAAGAAGTCGTGGGAAGTCCAACACCCACCTAGGTACAACTGCTTTGCGAAGGCACATGATCGCACATCACAAACGCCTATGGGATCAACACATGAGTACAAGCAGCAAACAAACTCAAAGCCGCCATTCAGGCAATTAGTGCTGACTCAACCCCTTAACTTACCCTGTACGTTGCTGGTCTTTTTCATTTGAGGTGACTTTTTCCATATCACCAGTGGCAAGGCTGCACTATTTTAGCAAGTCTGCAGGAGGGGGGAAGGGTCTAATAGTGTACAAGACCCGTGCTTTTATAAAACCGAAAATCCCTTCACAACCAGCAGCGTACAGGGTATGTTGTGGTTGTGTTAAGTGGTTAAATAGCTCCACTGGGGTAAGCACAATATTATCTGTATGGCACACAGGAACAACCAGTACATGTTATTAGCTATTCACAATTCAAAGCAACATAGTTGGCACCTGCTATAATAAATTGCAAGATTTCCCTGTAGCCACTCTTTAACCAACACTCTCCCACTACCTTTTATAAGCCTCCTGTGATAAGCAACGAGTTGCGTTCCAAACACACCGCTCTGGTCAGCCTCACTTACTGCTGTTATTAGGATCACTGGAGAGGTTCTGCCGAATGTGCAGATGCCTAAAACTGCCGACTTGTTATCCGCTTGCTCCCCTCGTCTACTTTTCTTTGGCGGATGATGTCACAGACTTCGTGGTCACATGGGGGTAGTGGGAGTGGTAGCTACAGGCTGGGGTTAGGATCTGCTGGTGTGCCCACTATGTATTCAATGCAATCCGTGTACAAAAAGAGTAGGAGGAGCACTTCCATTGATCTTTAAAAAGTAACTTTTATTTGACAACTTCATTTAAAATCCAAATAGCAAATATGACGGCAAAAGTAGGGACGGTTGAATGGGCGTCCAGAGGGGGGGCAAGAGGGGACATTTTCCTCCCCACCTGAATTTTCCTCCCCACCTGGAGTAAAACTGCAGGAAAAAAAGACAATAGAATGTCAGTTTTTATGTCTCTTAATATCCTTATTGTAATTTCGTTTTACAGGAAGAAGCACAGTATTCTGGGAGTTCCAAAGCATTCTGGAATTTGAAGTTCACCATTTGCTACTCAGTATTGTGTGAATGCAGTTTTGGACTCCAATGCCCAGCATGCATTATTTCCCTTCCTCTCCAAAGCAGCTTCCTCCCCTCACACACAGCAAGAAACTGTGTGAGCTTTAGAATCACTGCACAACCTCTTAATAAAGAGATCGACAGCTCCTGCCCGTGCGTAATTGGCTGTGTGCGGGCAGGGGGTGGGATTGCATGCAAACGCAAAATAGCGCTTGTGTGCCATGCTGAATTCAGCCAGGGAAATTCAGCCCGCCAGAGGCGAGCTGTGGTGGACAGGGGCATGTATGTGCGCCCCTGTTCGCCTCAGGTTGATAAATCGCCCCCTTCGAAATCAGCCTATAAGCCTACCTAGCTTTAGCCTTTAAGAAAAATACCAAGAAAAAAGAAAAGCTTATTTGATGATAAAAGTAAATTGGAAAGTTGTTTAAAATTACATGCCATATCAGAATCATGAAAGTTTAAATTTTGACTTTACTGTCTCTTAAAAGGACCAGTAATACAGTAGATTTGCATAACCAACAAATGATAAAAAGACAATGCAATCTGAACTTCAAATTAATAGTAGGTTTTTTTTCTGACTAATTGTGTGCTGTATCTGATTAATGAATGTTTAATTTTGACTTGGCTGTCCCTTTTAAATGGACATAATAAAAATTACATGCTTAAGACAATCGACTCTACACTACCGGGGTTAAGCACACAGTAGAAGGGGTGCCCGTAACCTGCAAAGCATTGCTGGTCCTGAACAGAACCCACCATTGATCCAATTAGCAGCATTTGGCACACTACTTAGCTGTGTAACTAGCGCTGCGGATTAGATCAAATTAGATAATGCCATTATTTTTTACTATAATAGCCCTTTAAGAGCAAATTCCCGCTGGGTATGAGAAGAATGGGAAATGCTATAACAATGTTGTGATCTACTTATCAGTATGTATCTATTGGTTGATCCTGGTGTATGTTGTGCACTCACCTTTTCAGTCATAACTCAATTTGAACCATACAAGCCACATCTAGTTCATTGAGCATTTGCAGTGTTTAAGGTTGCACAGGGCACATGCACCATAGTTGCATGCACTGCTGAAACTGTAATAACGTTTACTTAAATAAAAACATTTTCCTAACAATTTGACAATCAAAAATGCTTTTGAAATTAAGTGATTTAATAAAATATTTTTTTTCGACAGTGTACTAATAGATAAAATTGGGGGTTGACAGACTTAAAGGGACAGTGTACAGAAAAGTCATGTATACTAAACTAGAGGCAAAGGCAAGTTGCATTGTAGTGAAAACTATTTTAGTTTACGGCAAACTGAGTCTATGGGGCGGATTTAATAAGCAGCGGATGCTGCTTTATCCGCCTGTCGTTTCCGGAATGCTGCTCCTTAGCTAGTTCACCACCTTTTAGGTGACGGACTGCAATCATCGCGATCCAATACGATCGGGATGATTTACACCCCCTGTTAGTGGCCAATTGGCCACAAATGTGCAGGGGTCGGTATTGCACAAGCATTTCTTGTGGAATGTTAAATGCTGACAGCGTATGCTGCAGCAAATTATTTCCACCTGGCATTTGTTAAATTTACTTTTAAATATCAGGTGGTCCACTATAAACTTCACTCTCATGTGAGATTCTGTATCCTAGTGAGCCTCATTACTTTGTATGGAAAGCATTTCTCATCTCTCTTGGACTTCAGGGTTCCACCCTTTTGCTTAGAGACTTCAGCAAGTTCAGCCCCTGTGAATTATGAACAATAATTTCTCTCCAAAAGTAAGCTCTCTGGGAAAATTATGCTGTTAGTTTTATTTTACATAGAACAAATCCAAAGGGCAATATAATTTGTAAAAGAAAATGACCTAGTAACGTCTATACACTAGAAAAACAATGTGAAGTAGAATGATACTCACAAACAAAGAGCACCCAAAATCACGCAGACTGGATCAATTAGCAGACTGGATCAATTAGCAGTGGTCCAGCTCACTGAATGCTCACAAGGGATATGCTCAGATAAAAAACAGCAGGCAGCAAACAGAAATCCTATTCCTGTGAGTGACATAAAACAATATCTATAGCCTAGTACAGTTTGGGCATACAAAGTGTACAATTATTTGTCAGACTTACAGAAAGCAGCGCACCGCCAGGTGCAATAGAGGCAAGCTGGAACCTCTCAGTCGCCCAGCAGACTGTGCTCAGGAAGAGATGGTGTCCGTTCACCAGCCACACGGTATAGATAATCCAAATGTTGTTTTTTGACACATAGATTTCGCCAGATATGACCTTATGAAACAATCACAGAGGTATGCAGCAGGAATAGTTCACCATCTGGTCAGACGGTGAAGTGTAAATGCTCTCTCTCATTGAGGGCTTCACTGCCGATGTTGGAGCCAACTAGTCTGTGTAACAATAAGTTTCACCTCCAGTGACGTCACAAAAGTGTGCAGTGTGAACCTCCGACTTACGTAATTTGTAAAAGATACACACAAATAAACAAAGTATGATCCTAATTTGTTAAAGTTAGACTGAAGCTGTCAAAGCATAATCAGAATTTATAAAAGCACTGATGTATACAGAATCTAAATGCATAAAATTACCAAATAGTGCAAAATTTAAATGTATTAAAACTTAAAGGACTCTATCTGACGTCTAAAGTAATCTAAAACACAAAGGGCTCTATTTATCATAAGTAGGGCAAACATTTTACGCGGTAGCCAGACCTCGCTGCCGGCATACGTTGTTTGAATTTAACATTGCACAAGTAATGCTTGTACATTGTTGCTCCCTGCTCACTGGCAACCAATCGGCTGCTAGCAGGGGCTTTCAATCATCTAGATTCAATCTCTGCCACCTTTTAGGTGGACAGGTTTAGACCACTGCTACTTAACTATCATTTAAGGCAAGCCTGAAATGCCGGGGCCCCAAAGCTGCTTTTGCAAAGTGTAAATGTAACAAAACTCTCATATCATGCAGTGGTATATTGCACTGGGCTTGTCTCTCCACATCCAGAAATGCAGGAAATGCTCCTTAAATTAGTATAACAAAATCTACTTTTTAAAATCTTGTGAGGGATCTCACAGTGCTGGAAGATCATTTTACGTCATCTCATCTGAGCGGAGAGCTTTAGTTCATCAGGCCCTTCGAGAGAACAATTGAAAATTAACATGTGAGCACAATGTTATCTATATGGCACACATGAACTAACACCCTCTGCTGTGAAAAACTGTCAAATACATTCAGATACGAGGAGGCCTTCAAGGGCTTAGAAATCAGCATATGAGTCTACCTAGGTTTAACTTTCATCTAAGAATACCAAGAGAACAAAGCAAATTTGATGATAAAAGTAAATTGTAAAGTTTTTTTAAAATTACATGCCCTATCTGATTCATGAAAGTTTAATTTTGACTAGACTGTCCCTTTAAGTTTTATCTGACTTAGGGCTTGCTTTCATTGAGCCGCAATTCCGTTTGTGTGCACTCGCAAACCGATAAATATGCTGTTGGAAGTAATATCGTTTATCGACTGCTTCCAACGGCCTGTTATAACTCAATTTCGGCAACCGGACTCCGGCTGCCGAAAACATTATTGTGTTCCATACAAAGTATAGAAAGTCGATAATCTTTAAATAATACCCGGTTTCCAATGCCCACGCAAACCATTACTACACTGTCGGAGGCTGCAGATACAGTAACAAAAATTAGACCCAGCTCAACCAAGTGTAAAACAGGAAAAAGGTGCTCTTCGAGACCTTTTTCCCATTAAAATCTAACCCGATACGTCAACACTAGTGATGTCGCGAATAGTTCGCCAGCAAATAGTTCCCGGCGAACATAGCATGTTCGCGTTCGCCGCGGCAAGCGAATATATGCGATGTTCGATCCGCCCCCTATTTGTCATAATTGAGTAATGCTTTGACCCTGTACCTCACAGTCAGCAGGCACATTCCAGACAATCAGCAGCAGACCCTCCCTCCCAGACCCTCCTACCTCCTGGACAGCATCCATTTTAGATTCATTCGGAAGCTGCATTGTTAGTGAGAGGAGGGACAGTGTAGCTGCTGCTGATTAATAGGGAAATCTATAGCTAGGCTAGTGTATTCAGTGTCCACTACAGTCCTGAAGGACTCATCTGATCTCTGCTGTAAGGACAGCACCCCAAAAAGCCCTTTTTAGGGCTAGAACATCAGTCTGTTTTTTTTTTTCTGTGTAATCTAATTGCAGTTGCCTGCCTGCCAGCGTGTGTGCCAGGCTCACAGCGTATACTGTGCCCACTTGCCCAGTGCCACCACTCATACTCATATCTGGTGTAACAGTAGTGTAAATTAAAAAAAAACAAAAAACTTTTTTGACTGTGAAACACCAGTCTGCTTGTGTAATATAATTGCAGTTGCCTGCCTGCCAGCGTGTGTGTCAGGCTCACAGCGTATACTGTGCCCACTTGCCCAGTGCCACCACTCATATCTGGTGTAACAGTAGTGTAAATTTAAAAAAAAAAACTTTTTTGACTGTGAAACATCAGTCTGCTTGTGTAATCTAATTGCAGTTGCCTGCCTGCCAGCGTGTGTGTCAGGCTCACAGCGTATACTGTGCCCACTTGCCCAGTGCCACCACTCATATCTTGTTTAATAGTAGTGTACATTTTAAAAAAAAAAAAAACTTTTTTGACTGTGAAACATCAGTCTGCTTTTTTGTGTCAGACTCACAGCGTATACTGTGCCCACTTGCCCAGTGCCACCACTCATATCTTGTTTAATAGTAGTGTAAGTGTACATTTAAAAAAAAAACTTTTTGACTGTGAAACATCAGTCTGCCTTTTTGTGTCAGGCTCACAGCGTATACTGTGCCCACTTGCCCAGTGCCACCACTCATATCTTGTTTAATAGTAGTGTAAGTGTACATTTAAAAAACAAAAAAACTTTTTTGACTGTGAAACATGAGTCTGCTTTTTTGTGTCAGGCTCACAGCGTATACTGTGCCCACTTGCCCAGTGCCACCACTCATATCTTGTTTAATAATAGTGTAAGTGTACATTTAAAAAAAACAAAACTTTTTTGACTGTGAAACATCAGTCTGCTTTTTTGTGTCAGGCTCACAGCGTAATCCTAGTAAATTGTTTTAGATAGTGAGATATTCATATATAAAGGACTCTAATAAATAGAGCCACGACTATTAATACAATGTAGAAAAAAAAAAAATATATATATATATAAGAGTGTAAAGGTGGTACAAAAAACAAAAATTACTATAATGTACCACATGACAACTAACTAACTAACTATATTAACTGCAACCTATTCCGTTATGTGCACTGTAACGGTGCAATACATAAACACATATGTGTCCATACACTACCATTAGTATAAAACAATATTAAGTTAAATTAATGTGTGCATAGAAATTTTAATACCACTAATATAATTACAACACCTTCCCGACTAAATGTGATCAATATGTAATCAGACGAATATCCCCTATATTAAGCAATATAAGGGACCCAGATGACAAATATTAATAATAATAATATTAAATGAAAGATAATAGTTAAATTAGATGGGAGGTTGCAAAATATATAAAAACATCCCATGATGTGTATATTACAAAATAAAAAAACTAGTCATATTCGACTAAATAATCGTATGTGCACCATTAATCCTAAAACCATAATCACCATTAACTACCCTATCGATCAAAAATTCATATACGTGATAATAATAATAAAAAAAAACACCACCTATCTACAACTATAACAAAAAATAATAATTGTCATAATGACACAATCTATCTATACCTGATAGTGGTACATATACATAATGCTGATCTATATATCATATTAATGTCCCAATAATACATATTATAATATTATTAAAAAACGTAAACATGTGTGTATCCATATTTTAAATACATGATGGTGGTACCAAATTAAACAATTAAAATATTAATAATATTATGAGAAGTGCACAAGTCCCTACATCAACCATTAAACTCCGGTTCACAAGAATATATATATATATATATATATATATATATATATATATGGTAGACTATACTTCACAAATATATAAATGTAATGATTAAACAAAACTGGAAGTGTCTATCACTTCATTCAAACCTAGTGGAAACAAAGTCTTAAATTTATAAATCCAATAGGTTTCTCTTTGTCTAAGTCGAGAAAACCTATTGAATGAACGGCTAGAAGGAATACTTTCTAACGGGGTAATCCTAAAATTACATCTTCCTGCAGTATGCTTTTGGCAAATGTGCCTTGGTACGCTATGTTTCATTGATTTGTTTTTAATATTCCTAAGATGTTCGCTCCAGCTAATTCTTACTTTTCTACATTTCTCCCAATGTAATGTATCCCACACTCACAGGTAAGGACATATACAACATATGAAGAATCACATGAAAGTCTAGTGGTGATCTGATATTGTTCTCCTGTGGTGTTAGATTTAATACTAAAAGCTCTATGTGTGATGTACCCACACATAAAGCAGCGTAACTTCCCACATCTGAATGCACCTTTCGAGAGACTCAGAGAAATGAGAGACCTATTGGGTCTCTCTATCTTATTCTCAGACTTCTTTTTGTCATTCTTTTGTATCGCACCTTTGGACGACATGACCACTTTACTAGATGCTAGTCTTTGTTTTAGGGTGGGCGCCCTTCGATATACAATTTTAGGCCATGTGGGTAATGTTTTTTTCAGAATAGGATCTCTCATAAGTAGAGGCCAATGTTTTTTGCCCAGTGGCAGCACTCATGTCTTGTTTAATAATAGTGTGTGTACATTTAAAAAAAAAAAATTTGGACTGTGAAACATGAGTCTGCTTTTTTGTGTCAGGCTCACAGCGTATACTGTGCCCACTTGCCCAGTGCCACCACTCATATCTTGTTTAATAGTAGTGAAAGTGTACATTTAAAAAAAAAAAAACTTTTTGGACTGTTAAACATCAGTCTGCTTTTTTGTGTCAGGCTCACAGCGTATACTGTGCCCACTTGCCCAGTGCCACCACTCATATCTTGTTTAATAGTAGTGTAAGTGTACATTTAAAAAAAAACTTTTTGGACTGTGAAACATCAGTCTGCTTTTTTGTGTCAGGCTCACAGCGTATACTGTGCCCACTTGCCCAGTGCCACCACTCATATCTTGTTTAATAGTAGTGTTAGTGTACATTTAAAAAACAATGACAGGCAGAGGCAGGCCACCCCGCAGGTGCCGTCGTGTTTGTGGTGCTGTGATTCTTTTTGGCCCTAGAATAATGCCCAGTGTTCAGAGGCCACGTACCATGAATTCAAAAAGTTCTGAGGACATAGTTAACACAGGACACCCAATCTTCTACAGCTTCCGCTCAGAACCTTGACGCACCATCCTCCTCCAGCTTAGCTTCGGGTACCTCTCAAGTTACCACTCGCCCGCCTGCCGCCACCACCAACACTAGCACCAAAGCCGCTTCACTTGATCTGTCAGAGGAGTTATTTACACATCAGTTTGAAGAAATGAGTGATGCGCAACCATCATTGACAGAGGATGTAGATAACAGTGATATTTCTAAGTCAGGCAGCATTACAGACATGGACGTACGGTGTGATGATGATGATGTTGTACCCGCTGCTGCTTCCTTTGTTGATTTGTCAGATACAAGTGAAGCGGTTGATGATGACGATGCGTCCGTGGATGCCCGCTAGAAGAGAAGAAGAACAGGGGGAAAGTTCAGATGAGGAGACAGAGAGGAGGAGGAGGAGACGAGTTGGAAGCAGGGGGAGGTCGTCGCAAGGAGCTTGTGGCACAGTCAATCAACGCATGTACCAGAATGCCGTCATCGCAGAACTCAGCAGTGTGGCATTTTTTTTGTGTGTCTACCTCTGACAAAAGCGATGCCATTTACAACCTGTGCCAAAAGAAGTCGTGGGAAGTCCAACACCCACCTAGGTACAACTGCTTTGCGAAGGCACATGATCGCACATCACAAACGCCTATGGGATCAACACATGAGTACAAGCAGCAAACAAACTCAAAGCCGCCATCCTCCTCCTGGTCCAGCATCTTCAGCCATATCAAACACTGCTGTCCTCCTTGCCCCCTCTCAACCATCCGCCACTCCGTCTCTCGCCTTGAGCAGTTCCTGCTCATCAGCCCACAGTCAGGTGTCTGTCAAGGACATGTTTGAGCGTAAGAAGCCAATGTCATAAAGTCAAACCCTTGCCCGGCATCTGACAGCTGGCTTGTCTGAACTCTTAGCCCGCCAGCTTTTACCATACAAGCTGGTGGAGTCTGAGGCGTTCAAAAAATTTGTAGCTATTGGGACACCGCAGTGGAAGGTACCCGGCCGAAATTTCTTTGCACAAAAGGCAATCCCCAACCTGTACTCGATTGTGCAAAAGGAAGTAATGGCATGTCTGGCACACAGTGTTGGGGCAAGGGTCCATCTGACCACTGATACCTGGTCTGCAAAGCATGGTCAGGGCAGGTATATCACCTACACTGCACATTGGGTAAACCTGCTGACGGCTGCCAAGCATGGGATGCGTGGCTCTGCAGAGGAGTTGGTGACACCGCCACGACTTGTAGGCAGGCCTGCTGCCACCTCCTCTACTCCTCCTACTCCATCCTCTTCCATAACCTCCTCGGATGAGTCCTCTTCTGCTGCTGCGTCTTGCTCCACATCAACGGCACCCCCCCAGCTCCCCAGGTACTATTCCACATACCGGATACGGCAGTGTCACGCCGTCTTGGGGTTGACTTGCCTGAAAGCAGAGAGTCACACCGGACCAGCACTCCTGTCCGCCCTGTACGCACAGGTGGATCAGTGGCTGACTCCGCACCAACTGGAGATCGGCAAAGTGGTTTCTGACAACGAAAGAAATTTGGTGGCGGCATTGAATTTGGGCAAGTTGACACATGTGCCGTGCATGGCACATGTGTGTAATCTGATCGTACAACGCTTTGTGCATAAGTACCCATGCTTACAGGACGTCCTGAAGCAGTCCAGGAAGGTGTGTGGCCATTTCAGGCGTTCCTACATGGCCATGGCGCACTTTACAGATATCCAGCGGCGAAACAACATGCCAGTGAGGCGCTTGATTTGCGACAGCCCGACACGTTGGAATTCAACACTCCTAATGTTCGACCGCCTGCTCCAACAAGAAAAAGCCGTTAATGACTATTTGTATGACCGGGGTGCTAGGACAGCCTCTGCGGAGCTGCAAATTTTTTTGCCACGTTACTGGACGCTCCTGCGCAATGCCTGTAGGCTCATGCGTCCTTTTGAGGAGGTGACAAACCTAGTCAGTCGCACCGAAGGCACCATCAGCGACATCATACCATTTGTTTTCTTCCTGGAGCGTGCCCTGAGAAGAGTGCTGGATCAGGTCATAGATGAGCGTGAAGAGGAAGAGTTGTGGTCACCATCACCACCAGAAACAGCCTTATCAGCATTGCTTGCTGGACCAGCGGCAACGCTGGAAGAGGATTGTGAGGAAGAGGAGTCAGAGGAAGAATGTGGCTTTGAGGAGGAGGAGGAAGACCAACCACAACAGGCATCCCAGGGTACCCGTGGTGTTGTATGTGGCTGGGGGGAAGAAGATACCTTCAGTGAGATCACTGAGGACGAGGAACGGGACATCGGTAGCTCGGCATCAAACCTTGTGCAAATGGGGTCTTTCATGCTGTTGTGCATGTTGAGGGACCTTCGTATAAAAAAGCTGAAGGAGAACGACCTGTACTGGGTGTCCACGCTACTAGACCCCCGGTATAAGCATAAAGTGCCTGAAATGTTACCGAATTACCGCAAGTCGGAAAGGATGCAGCAGTTCCAAAAGAAATTAAAAAGTATGCTTTACACAGCGTATAAGGGTGATGTCACAGCACAACGGGAATCTAACAGGGGAAGAGGTGAAAGTAATACTCCCACGACCACGCCGGCAAGGACGCTTTACAGACGTGTTGTTGATGGAGGACATGCGGAGCTTTTTAAGTCCTATGCATCGCCACAGCCCTTCGGGGTCCACCCTCAGAGAACTACTCGACCGACAGGTAGCAGACTACCTCGCCTTAACTGCAGATCTCGACACTCTGAGGAGCGATGAACCCCTTGACTACTGGGTGTGCAGGCTTGACCTGTGGCCTGAGCTATCCCAATTTGCAATAGAACTTCTGACCTGCCCCGCTTCAAGTGTCCTGTCAGAAAGGAACTTCAGTGCAGCAGGAGGTATTGTCACTGAGAAGAGAAGTCGCCTAGGTCAAAAAGTCTAGATTACCTCACCTTTATTAAGATGAATGAGGGATGGATCCCGAAGGGACTGACATTGGGCGATACATTCGACAAAAAAAGGTCTGATGAGATGAGCTGCCTTGGGCTAAAATTGGTCCACACGCTGCTGTATTTTATCTCTGAATGCCGGAAGACTTGCGTGACTTATCCGCCACCAACTAGGGTTCAAGCCGCAATGTTTTAGGGCACTTTCTGCCTGGGAAACAAACATCAATCTTTCTGGCCGCTGCTACAGCAGCGGCTGCAACAATACCTAATTTTTCAGGCATGTGTACATGCCTAATTTTTCTGGCCTCTGGTGCGGCACTGTGGCTTCAAAAACCAAACCAATAAAAAAGGCACATAACAGGGATTAAACTGATAGGAATATTACTACTTAACACACCACTCACATCTGGTGGCACATTAGATTGCACGCGCAGTGCCCCAAATTTGAAGTAGGAGGACCGACCAAGCATCTTTTTCCATCTCCCGGTTCCTAAAATCCATGCCATATACACGTCCCCTGATAGGGGACGTAACAGGGATTAAACTGATAAGAATAGTACTACTTAACACAAAACTCATATCTGGTGGCACAGTAGATTGCACGCGCAGTGCCCCAAATTTGAAGTAGGAGGACCGACCAAGCATCTTTTTCCATCTCCCGGTTCCTAAAATTCATGCCATATACACGTCCCCTGATAGGGGACGTAACATGGATTAAACTGATAAGAATAGTACTGCTTAACACACCACTCATATCTGGTGGTATAGTAGATTGCACGCGCAGCGCCCCAAATTTGAAGTAGGAGGACCGACCAAGCATCTTTTTCCATCTCCGGGTTCCTAAAATCCATGCCATATACACGTCCCCTGATAGGGGACGCAACAGGGATTAAACTGATAAGAATAGTACTACTTAACACACCACTCATATCTGGTGGCACAGTAGATTGCACGCGCAGTGCCTCAAATTTGAAGTAGGAGGACCGACCAAGCATCTTTTTCCATCTCCCGGTTCCTAAAATCCATGCCATATACACGTCCCCTGATTGGGGACGTAACGGGGATTAAACTGATAGGAATAGTATTACTTAACACACCTTATAATAACGCAGAGAGAGGAGTCTGAAGAAGAGGAGTCAGAGGAGGAAGGTGGCTTTGAGGAGGTGGAAGACCAAACACAGCAGGCGTCCCAGGGGGCTTGTTGTCACCTTTCGGGGTCCCTTGGTGTTGTACGTGGCTGGGTGGAAGAAGAGACCTTCAATGACATCAGTGAGGACAAGGAACGGGACATGGCTAGCTTGGTATCCAACCTTGTGCAAATGGGGAGTTTGCGGTTGTGCAAATGGACTGTTTGCGGTGCGTTAAACAGTTTGGTCTGTCACTGTGAAGCGGGCGTAACCCTTACACTACCTGATCGATACAACATCATACCTGATGTTTTAAAGCACGTTATTCCAAACAATTTAGGAATGTTAGGTGATTTATGCCCTTTATGGATTAAAACCAGACTCTGCATCAACTATGTAATTTTCCGTGGGAGTTTTGCCATGGATCCCCCACCGGCATGCCACAGTCCAGGTGTTAGTCCCCTTGAAACAACTTTTCCATCACTATTGTGGCCAGAAAGAGTCCCTGTGGGTTTTAAAATTCGCCTGCCTATTGAAGTCAATGGCGGTTCGCCCGTTCGCGAACTTTTGCGGAAGTTCGCGTTCACGATTCGCGAACGCAAAATTTTATGTTTGCGACATCACTAGTCAACACCCCTCTATCCGCCATGCCCCACAACGCAAACTAGCTATTAAAACCATTAACCCCTAATCCGACAACCCCCATATCACAAAGTATCTGTTTAAACTATTAACCCCTATTCCACAATGGCCCCACAACGCAAACTATCTCTTTACCCCTAATCCGCAATGCCCTCACATTGCAAAGTATCCATTTAAACTATTAACCCCTAATCCGCCATCCCCACAACGCAATCTAGCTATTTAAACTATTAACCCCTAATCCGCCAATAACCCACATCGCAATTACCCTAATAAATCTATTAAGCCCTAAACCGCCTATAACCCACATCGCAATTACCTTAATAAATATATTAACACCTAAACAGCCAATAACCCACAACACAATAACCCTAATAAATCTACTAAACCCTAAACCTCCAATAACTCACATTGCAATTACCCTAATAAATCTATTAACCCCTAAACCACCAATAACCTACATCGCAATTATCTAATCACTAAGACCCCTAACCTAACACCCCTTAAATTAACCCCATTACATAAATTAAACTAATCCTTAAAGGGACACTGTACCCAAATTTTTTCTTTTGTGATTCAGATAGAGCATGCAATTTTAAGCAACTTTCTAATGTACTCCTATTATCAAATTTTCTTCATTCTCTTGGTATGTTTATTTGAAAAGCAAGAATTTAAGTTTAGATGCCGGCCCATTTTTGGTGAACAACCTGGGTTGTCCTTGCTGATTGGACAGCACCAATAAACAAATGCTGTCCATGGTTCTGAACAACAAATTTGCTGGCTCCTTAGCTTAGATGCTTTCTTTTTTCAAATAAAGATATCAAGAGAACGAAGAAAAATTGATCACAGAAGTAAATTATAAAGTTGCTTAAAATTGCATGCTCTGGATGCTCTGGGGGAAGAGGAGGAGTCAGGAGCAAGAGTGTGTGCTCCAGGCTTTCACTCCCGGTAGCTTGGTTCTTGGCGGTTTTTCGCGCCTGGTTTCCCCTGGACTTGGGGAAGCTCTGCTACAGCTCAAGAAAAACATCCTTTTGGTGCTACCCCGGCAGCGCAAGATCCAACCGCGCTAAGAAAGACCTGTTCCACCAAGAGCTTACATCGTTTGGCAGCCCACATATGCAAGCTCCCCTTCAGGTGGAAGGAACGGAAAAATCGAAGGTGGGCCTCCCACTCACAATCCTGCCAATTGAGTGGGGCAAGAAGCCCAGAATCTATACACACAAATTCAGCCTTGACATAGTGACGGCCGCCCGAAACTTACCCTGCTATCTGATCCCAGAACACCGCGGAGGTCTTCGTGACTCAAGGGTATTGGGTCGAAGTAGTTCCGGCAGTTAACGCGAGGCTCCGCAGGAACAGCTGTTCTCCCCACCCACCGGTGCTGCGTGTGGGGATTGAGCAGTGTGAGCTCCTGACTGCGCCGGTTCCCGCGAGAGGCATTTTCCAAAAAGAAAGCACCCCTTCCAGCGATTGCGGTTACCCCCCACCGATGCTGCGAGGTGGTTCCTGCAAAACAAGTAGCTGAGTCAAGGGGCAAAGGAGCGGCATAAAACTCCGGGAACCGAGGTAAAACAATCCGACGTCCGGGACCAGCACAGAGCAGTGTAGCTGGCCACAGAAACTACGCCGGCTGTGTTCATAGAACTGACACAAAACACAGAGCCACATGGTGAAGACGGGTGAGTCGGGGCGGCTGTTACTGTGATTACATACGCTAGCTGGCCGATAAAGAAGGTTGGTTAAACTTAAAACGGCCTAGAAAGTCAAAAGGAAGGAAGAAAAGGGAAAAACTCGGGTGGGAACCAGCTAATTACCTATCCCTAGGTCTGGAACTTTAACACCATTCGGGGCAGGAGATCAGAATTTAATGGTTTAACTGTTTTTTGAAAAAGAAAGGAAGAAAAAGAGGGGAAAATAAGAAAGAGAACTTAAGGTTTGAACTATGATACCTGGAAATTAGCTATTCCCCTCGAAGCAAATGAGCCATAACTCTGCTCTATTATACCCTCAGTAAATTACTGACACTAGCAAGCCTCAGCCTTCTTACAAACACTGCTCTGGGTTTTTTTTTCTTGTATTGTTTTCGATGTTTGCTTAGATTCTTCTGTTTTTCTGTTTATTCAAGCTGTTAAAATCATATACAGGTGCCAGCTGGGTCAGAAATTCAGGAGATAACTGGCGATGTGAATAATAGCTGGCTTATACACTAATTTATCATATAATACATAAAAATGAGATATGTTGTGCAATGGTTAAGATACAAGACATAATTAATGTATCCAAACAATCTGCATTTCTCCTGGAACAATTAGAAACTGGTTTAGTTCGACTGTTACACAGAAATCGCTGTTACTGTTAAGGGTTGCTTATTTTATAAATCTTTATTCAATATTGATGATAGGTAAACCGCAGGGTTTTAAGCTCCTGAGCTAGCTCAATGATGTGAGTAAAAAGAAAGAAATAAGAGGGAACGGATATCTCGCTGTTCCAGCAACATATTGTTGAACTCTGCAAATATTGAAAATAAGGTGCTAAAGTTAAAGCACACGATCTTACACAGGTATAAAAGCAATATTTTGTTATAGGAGATAAGCAAGAGCTAAAGTGGTTTTATCATTTCAGAGCAAAATCTTGGCGTTTTTAAGCTTGTCAGCCTGTGGTGCTGGCATTAAGAAGCCAATATCATGTATATAGATCTGGAATACTTTGTGTAAATGTTAAGGTATACAACTCAGTAATAGCATTGAAGTAACTTAGAGCACTTCCAACTGCCTCTCGGAAATCACTGTGACTATTAGGAGCTATTTTTTTATACCAAACTGCCAGTGACACTGATAGGCAGGGGCAGGGGTGAAAGTCCTGGATATGATATATGATGAAAGAAAAGCGGTCTAACGGTACAATAGTGGAAAATTCAGTGTTAGGACTGCCAGCTAATAGTGTGAAAGATAGTGAGCCAGGGTCCAATGATCCTTAATTGGATTATCTATTATTTTACACTTCTGGGGAAAACTCTAAAATAATCCACCTAGAGGCTAGGGACAAGCAGTTGTAACCCACCCCCTAGGGGGCTATCAACGGGTACACCCTCTTATCTAAGGAACATATCTAATATGAGGTATTTCTAAACTACAAAATATTACAAAAATCCTCCTCTAATATGTATAGTAACTAGGAGTAGCAGGGGAACCTAGGTGCTCGCACAGACCAGCTGGCAGTTTTTTAGTTGGTCGTGAAATACACTTAGGTCAAATATACTTAAACATACTTGGCATGACAGGAGCCTAAGTTTTGTTGACAACCCAACAACAAGGGTACTAAAGATAAACACCCAATTTAGACTAAGGCTTCAAAGTGCTAATATCCTTGAGACCTTGGTTTCTGGCATTAGAACACATTTAACACTTTGGTATATCTTGGCCACAGAGAGGGCCCTTAATTTTTGTCACCTCACTACATTTCACCCCCTTTTTTTTTTTTCTTTTTTTTTTCTTTCTTACTCCCCCTTGTTTTCCACATATCACCTTTTTTGTGACACTGTATTTCTTCACGACCTAAGCACTTTCCCTCTTCACCTCTTTACCCCTTCCCCTTTTTTTTTTTTTTTTTTTTTTTTGTTCTCTCTATTCCTCCTTGTCTTTCACATATCACTTTTTTTGCGACACTGCACTCCTTCACGGCCTAAGCACTTTCCCTCTTTACCTCTCTCCCCCTTCCCCTTTTTTTTTTTTTTTTTTTCTTCTTCTCACATATCTTTGTATACACTCCTTCATTGTGTATGGATAAATTTATCACTTCACCATCACTCACGGGAAAAAATATTCTAGATATGGCAGCCAGGAACAAGGACCGTAGGAATAAAATCCCGCCAGGGACAACGGCAGATACGCCTATAGAAACTACTCCCTTGAAGCCACATAACCCTTCGATTCCATATGAATCAACAAATCTTGTTGCAAGCATACTAGAGGCCATTACTCCAAAATTTGACCTATTAAAAAGTGAAATCAGACAAGATATCTCGTTACTGACCCTAGAGATCAGACAGTTTTCGAAAAGAATCCAGGAGGCAGAGCAGAGAATTTCGGATTTAGAGGTTACATCAAATGCTTATTTCTCTAAAACCGAAGATCATCAGTCTGAGATCTTGAAACTAAAAGCCAAAATTGATAATCTAGAAAATAGATCAAGGAGGAATAACCTCAGAATTGTTGGTCTCCCAGAATCAGTTAAACAGGAAGAACTTATGCAGGTTATGACGCACACTATACCACAACTGTTAAAAATCCCCCCAGCACAAACACCTGTTCTAGTCGAAAGAGTTCACAGACTGGGGAGGGCTCCCGACTCCTCAAGTAACATAGCCAGACCCAGATCAATCATAGCAAAATTTCTGAACTATCAGGACAAAACGATGTTCCTCCAATTTTATCGCAAGAATCAACCTATTTTTTATAATGGAGATAAAATTTTGTTATTTCAAGATTTCTCTATAGAAACCTCCACAAAGAGGAGGGAGCTCTCCCCGGTTTGTGGTAAGATGCTGAAGATGGGATGGCAAGCTACGGTCATCTTTCCAGCAAGGCTAAAACTTACACTTGAAGGTCAAACGTTTTTCTTTGACTCAGCAGCTGATGCTGAAAAAAAGATAACAGAATATGGGGCTAAATGATAAATTTAGTGTAAGAATTAGGGATTGTTTTAGTTTTTTGTTAATTGCATGGGGTGGCTCCCCTTTCCCCTTTTTTTTTTTTTTTTTTTTTTTCTTTCTCTCCCCCTTTTCTTTTTTCTTTCTCTTTTGTCCGCTGTCCTTCCCCTCGCTCCCCCCCCCCCCGCCCGCCGCGGGTCTCAGTCAATTCAGGAGTATCCTGTATATACATAATTGCATTTTTTTTAGACATATATGAACAACACAGAGAACAAGGAAATTAAAATTACCTCATGGAACATAGGCGGAATTGCATCACCTATTAAACGCAAAGCAATTCTGACACATTTACAGAAAACCCAGTCTCTCATAGCACTACTTCAGGAAACACATCTTAACGCAGAGGAATCACGGAAACTGAAAGCGTCCTGGGTGGCGGAATGCATCTTCGCACCCTCACTCAATAGGAGAAAGGGAGTCGCAATTTTGATTGGGAAGAAATTAAGCTATGAAAAACTAGACACATTGATTGACCCAGACAGTAGATTTATAATCTTAAAATTGAAAATTTCAAATTCAATATACACTATATGCAATTTGTATGCACCAAACATAATTGAGTATGGGTTTTGGGACTCTCTTCAAGCGAAACTATTGCAAGTAGCGGAAGGTCACTTAATAATAGCAGGGGACTTTAACATGTCCCCACGAGCCCCAATTGACAGATTGAGATATGGGCTGAAACAGAAGATAAATAAAAAGGACAAATTGGAAAATAAATTATTCAACTCCATCATGAGAAACTTAGCAGTTAGAGATATTTGGAGGGTTCAGAATCCCGATAGTAGAAAGTACACATGTTGTTCTAAAACAACAAAATCCCTATCGAGAATTGATCTCATGCTAATTAATGATAGCCTCTATCACAAGGGGGTCAAAGCTCATATAGAGGAAATCCTACTATCCGACCATGCGCCAATCACATTAAACATTCCTAACTCGAAAATTGGCTCTAAGAGACAGGCGTTTTACTACCCAAAATATCTTAACAAGAATGTAAAATTCAGACTGTGGCTCAAGGAAAGGTGGGAGGATTATTTTCGTAACAATAAAGATTCAGTGGCGAGTCCACTGATTCTGTGGGAAACAGCAAAAGCGGTACTGAGGGGGATATAATCGCATACATGGCAAATATCAAAAAAGAAACACGCCGGAGGGAAAAACAGGTAATTAACACGGTCATTAATGCTTATAATAGATATATAAATATATCTTCCGATGAGAATTGGAGAAAATACACCAAAGCTAAAGACAACAGAGACACTTTTTTACTTCTCAACTCAACACAAGCAGAGTTAAGATACCAATCTAATTTTTATAAATTCGGTAACAAATCGGGTAAATTACTGGCTAAACTGGTTAAGAATGCGAGATCTTCAAAAACTGTGGAAACTATACGAGTTAATAAAACACTGCTCACTTCTCCGGAGGAAATATCTGAATCCTTTTACTTATATTACAAAGCAATTTATGCGGCAAACCCAGTAAATACATTTATAAAGGAGAGTTTTTGGAAAGATATCACACTTACGAAAGCATCTCCTGAATTTAACCTGGCGTTGAACGCCCCAATATCAGAGCTGGAAGTAAGCCAAGTAATTCAAGCTTTGAAAACAGAGAAAGCGCCTGGCCCTGACTCATTGCCAAATGAATTTTATAAAACTCTAGATGAAGCAATTACTCCACATCTGACTATTCTCTTTAATTATCTGTTCCAACAGAACAATCAAATATCTCCTAGCTTTTTGGCATCACAAACTATATTAATACCTAAACCTGGCAAAGATCCACAATGCAGAGAGTCGTACAGACCCATTGCATTGCTTAACACAGATTACAAAATATTTGCTTCAATTCTGGCCAAAAGAATGCAAAAAGGTTTAGGGGAATTGATTCATAAAGATCAGGTGGGGTTTCTTGTAAAAAGGAGCTCTTCATCTAAAATTAGACAACTTCTTCTAGCCATTGATTATTTTAAGAACAGTGAAAGGAAGACAGCGGACAATCTAATGGACGCTGCGATTATAGCGATCGACGCCGAGAAGGCGTTCGACCGAGTCAGTCATGATCACATTCTAACTACACTGAAACAATACGGATTTCAGGATAAATTTCTAAATCTTGTAAATAACCTATGCAAGCAGGCAACATCAAAATTGGCCATACACGGGCAAGAGTCACAGACTATCCGACTGGAACAGGGCACAAGGCAGGGATGTCCGCTTTCCCCCCTCTTATTCGATCTAGCGATTGAACCCCTGGCCGAAAAAATTAGAAAGTACATCGATGGTATCAGGATTAATAAACATGAGTTAAAAGTGTCTCTTTACGCGGACGATCTGCTGGTGTATGTCTCTAATACCTCTCGGAATATCCCTATAATTCTTGAGCTAATTGAACAATTTGGCCAATTCGCAGGATACAAAATGAACAAACAAAAAACAGAATTACTTTGGTTAAGGATGACTGATACGTCATGCTTAAATAATCCATTTAAGACTGTTCGGGATTCGCTCAGATATCTGGGGATATTTGTCTCGGCAGACCCCCAGGAATGGTATTCCTTAAATTTCACCCCAATCTTTGCACGTGCCATCTCTCTTATGAGAGACTGGCAGAATCTACCTCTCTCCCTCTCGGGGCGCGTAGCATTATATAAAATGGTAATCTTGCCAAAGATATCATATACTCTTCAAAACCTCCCGCTTTTTATAAAAATGCAAGATATCAAGAAATTTAATACGGTTCTGCGGAAATTTATTTGGCAGTCAAGGAAACCCAGAATTGCCTTGCATAGGTTATACCTGGCTAGGCAATTTGCTGGGCTGGCTCTTCCAAATCTGTATTTGTACAATCTAGTCTTTTTGGGCCGCACGGCGGCAGATTGGGTAGCAGAAGCTGATTACTTTACGGATAATAAGTTAGAGGATAGTGTAACCTTCCCTTTAAAGCCGGTATCGCTCCTACACACACCAACCCACTTAATGCCTAAACAGGTGAAAAATTTTAAAACTATATATGTAATAATTCAGGCCTGGAAGAAGATAGGCACACTGCTGGGAATAAATACCAATATTCCCAGGTATCAAACCTTTTTAGGTAATATAGAATTTCAAGAGGGTTCTCAAGCCCCGCACCTGAAAAAGTGGCAGGAGCAGGGGCTTAGACAGGTCGCACAGCTCCATCACTCAGAGTCAGGAATTATTAAATCTTTCCAGGAACTAAAAGTGGAATTCAATCTTAATAATAAAGATTTTTTCGCCTATCTTCAAGCTAGGCACTACACTACTCAGCTATATGCCCAATACAACTGGAAGTGGACGTGGGGGAAGCTGGAGTCTTGGCCAGCCCTGATTAAGGCTGGACGAGGCTCCATCTCCCCATGGTATATCCTCTTGAACTCGCAGAAAGGCCTCAGTAATGTTGAAATACTAGCTCAAAAATGGTCAGATCAACTCTCCATGAACATAGACAAGGAAATACATATTATGAGATCCTTCACGCTACTACGTAACACTACGATATCCGAAACATGGAGAGAGTCCCATACAAAGCTCATATCTCAGATATATTATACGCCAGATAAAGCATATAGATGGAACAATGCCGATTTCAAAAAATGCCCAAAATGCAGTTTACTGGCAGCAGACTTATTGCATATGATGTGGCACTGCCCAAAGATAGAACAATTTTGGCGCAAACTAGAGTATTGGTTAGTAAAAGTGATAAAAATAAAGCCTCTTAAATTCACCCTTACAAACATAATTTTTTTGTCAATCAATAAGGAGGATTTCAGAGATGCTAAGATATTAAATCTAGTAGTTCTTGCAGCAAGAAATCTGATTTTTAAGAAATGGAAAACTAGATTTAGTCCCACGGTGAACGAGGTTAAAAACTATCTTAAAAAACAATACAGAGTTGAACAACTCGCCACAGATCTAAACTCAGAGGGTGAAATTGTAAAATTTTTTAGTAAATGGTCAAAATTCATTAAAAGTTTCACGCCAAGCGAAATAGAGTATATGATAAGCCCATTTCAAAACTCGGAAATAGTTCTTCTGGGTATCTGGTAAAGGGGGGGTGGCGCGGAGGGGGGGGGAAGAAGTCAAGCAATGCGGGGGGGGTTTTCTTTTCCTCCTTTTTTTTTTTTTTTTTTTTCTCCTCTCCCCTTTTTTGATCACAAATACTTTTCTCACTTAATGACAAGGCTATCCCCAATACCCTATGTACTTTAAAGAAACCTTGTTGGTTTAGACATGTTGAGCTAGTACTAGATGGATCTTTATTAGACAGTCACCAGAGAAATTAGGTTGCTGATATCATTTATTTTTCTTTTTGTTTTTAAATTTTTTTTTTTTTTAATTTTTTTTTAATGGGAAAAGCTCATTTATGATATGTTGTGCTATGTTTGCATGTCTCTTTTCAAAGGTACTCTTTCACTTTGATATTATTGTATAATTTGATGAGTATGTTTATATATTGTTTCAAGACTATCAAGCCACCGGAAAAGCATTGTAAAACAAAAAAACCATGAGGCTTTCTTTTGATTTGGAACTCTAATTACGATATACAACCGATCATTTTGATACTGGAAATAAGTACAAACTATGTTACAACTGTATATATTATTTGATGTTATCTCTCTTAGGTTTGTATGTCAAGAGTATATTTGCCTCAATAAAAATTATTTAAAAAAAAAAAAAAAATTGCATGCTCTATCCAAATCATGAAAGAAAAAAATTGAGTTCAGTATCCCTTTAATTACAATTAAAATAAAAAACCTAACATTACTTTAAAAATAAAAAATAAAAAGTTTAAATTAAGCTAAAATTACAGAAAATAATAAACAGGATTATCAAAAATAAAAAAATTAAACCTAATCCCTCCGAAAATAAAAAAGCCCCCCCAAATAAAAAAACCCTAATCTAATGCTAAACTACCAATAGCCCTTTAAAAGTTTTCTTCCAAGTGGCGACCTCTTCTTTCTTCATCCAGGACCGCAGAACTCAAGACCGGCAACCGTGGAACTCAAGACCGCAAAACCATGGAGCGTGGAGGATCCTCTTTGTACGATCGCCGTCGTACACTGAATAGGAACTCCAAGGTATGCGATTAAAAATGGCGTCCCTTGCATTCCTATTGGCTGATTTGATTCTTCAAATTCAAATCAGCCAATAGGATGAGAGCTACTGAAATCCTATTGACTGTTCAAAAGAGCCAATAGGATAAGAGCTACTGAAATCCTATTGGCTGATTTGAATTTGAAGAATCAAATCAGCCAATAGGAATGCAAGGGACACCATTTTTAATGACGTACCTTGGAATTCCTATTCAGTGTACGGCGGCGATCGTACGCGGTCGCCAGTCTTCAATTCCATGGTTGCCCACAATTCCACAGTTCCACAATTTGACTATTGTTCAAATCAGCCAATAGGATTTAAGCAGCTCTAATTCTATTGGATGATGAATCAGCCAATAGAATGAGAGCTGCTTAAATCCTATTGGCTGATTTGAACAGCCAATAGGATTTTAGCAGCTCTAATTCTATTGGCTGATTCAAATCTTTCAGCCAATAGGAATGCAAGGGACACCATCTTGAATAGCGTACCTTGCATTGAAGATTTAGTGTATGGCGGCGACCGTATGAAGAGGATGCTCCGCCGGATGTCTTCAGGATGGGCCCGCTCCGCGTCGCCAGGATCAAGATAGAAGATGCCGTCTGGATGAAGATTGAAGAGGCCTCCTGAATGAAGACTTCTTGCCGCTTGGATGAGGACTTCTCCACCGGGATGAAGATAGTTCAAATGGGACTTCAAAAAAAGTGGATCGTCGGGGGTTAGTTTTAGGTTTTTATTAAGGGTTTTTTGGGTGTGTTTTTCTTTTAGATTAGGGTTTGGACAGCAAAAGAACTAAATGCCCTTTTAAGGGCAATGCCCATACAAATGCCCTTTTCGGGGCAATGGGTAGCTTAGGTTTTTTAAATAGTTTTTTATTTTGTGGGTTTATAATGTTAGTGGATATTTGTATTTTTTTTCACAAAAAGAGCTGATATCTTTAGAGCAATGCCCTACAAAAAGCCCTTTTAAGGGCCATTGGTAGTTTATTCTAGATTAGGTTTTTTATTTTGGGGTGTTTTTTTTTAATGGGTATTAGAATAGGAATAATTTTTATTATTTTTTAAAATTTGTTTGTGATTTTGTGTAATGTATTTTTTTAGGGGGTGTTTGTTTTTTGGCTGATAGAATTCTTGGATGACGTCATTTAAAGGAACCTTCATTCTTCAAGAGGATTCGAAAGAAGAGGATGCTCCGCGCTGGATGTCTTGAAGATGGATCCGCTCCGCGTCGGAAGGATGAAGATAGAAGATGCCATCTGGATGAAGACTTCTGCCCATCTGGAGGACGACTTCTTGCCGCTTGGATGAAGACTTCTCCCGGCATTGTTGAGAACTTCTTGCCGCTTGGATGAAGACTTTTACCGGCTTTGTTGAGGATGGATGTCCGGTCTTCAAAAACTGTAAGTGGATCTTCGGGGGTTAGTGTTAGGTTTTTTTAAGGGTTTATTGGGTGGGTTTTATTTTTAGATTAGGGGTTTGGGCAAGGAAAAAGAGCTAAATGCCCTTTTAAAGGCAATGCCCATCCAAATGCCCTTTTCAGGGCAATGGGGATCTTAGGTTTATTTAGATAGGGTTTTACTTGGGGGGTTTGTTGGGTGGGGGGTGAGTTTTACTGTTGGGGGGTTGATTGAATTTTTTTTACCGGTAAAAGAGCTGATTTTTTTGGTGCAATGCCCAGCATAAGGCCCTTTTAAGGGCTATTGGCAGTTTAGTTTAGGCTAGGGTTTTTTTTATTTTGGGGTGCTTTTTTATTTTGATAAGGCTATTAGATTAGGTGTAATTAGTTTAAATATTTGATCATTTCTTTTTTATTTTGTGTAATTTAGTGTTTTTTATTTTTGTAATTTAGTTAATTGTATTTAATGTAATGTATTTAATTGTAGTGTAATGTTAGGTGTTAGTGTAAGACAGGTTAGGTTTTATTTTACAGGTAAATTTGTATTTATTTTAACTAGGTACCTAGTAAATAGTTAATAACTATTTACTAACTATTCTACCTAGTTAAAATAAATACAAACTTAGCTGCAAAATAAAAATAAAATTTAAGATAGCTACAATGTAACTATTAGTTATATTGTAGCTAGCGTAGGGTTTAATTTATAGGTAAGTATTTAGTTTTAAATAGGAATTATTTAGTTAATGATAGTAATTTTTATTTAGATTTATTTTAATTATATTAAAGTTAGGGGGGTTAGGGTTAGACTTAGGTTTAGGGGTTAATATATTTATTTAGTGTTAGTGATGTGGGAGGCCAGAGGTTTAGGGGTTAATAACTTTAGTATAGTGGCGGCAGCGACGTTGGGGATGGCAGATTAGGGGTTAATAAGTGTAGGTAGGTAGCAACGACATTGGGGGCAGCAGATTAGGGGTTAATAAGTATAATGTAGGTGTCGGCGATGTCGGGGGTGGCAGATTAGGGATGTTTAGACTCGGGGTTTATGTTAGGGTGTTAGATTTAAACATAAATTTTCTTTTCCCTTAGGAATAAATGGGGCTGCGTTATGGAGCTTTACGCTCCTTTTTTGCAGGTGGCTCTCCCCATTGATGTCTATGGTGAAATAGTGCACGAGCACGTAAAACCAGCTCAAAGCAGCGCTGGTATTTGTGTGCTGTATGGAGCTCAACGCTGCCATATTGCCTGCTAACGCCGGGTTTTTGCAAACCTGTAATAGCTATAGGTAGGTGGGTGGTGGAAATAAACTTGCAAGTTAGTACCGAGCCGCTCATAACGCAAAACTCGTAATCTGGCCGATAGTATCAAAAAACACAAGGCATAAAATAAAACAAGCCAAGTCATCACAGGGGAGAGTGAGGTTCCATTTCAGACGCGTTTTGTGCGCATGCGCACTGCACTGCCCTATGGTACCTGTATCTCATGTGCGGTAATGATTTGGATTTCACATTATAGGAGTTATATTTGCAGAGTGGCTAATAAATAATTTATATACAATCTGAAAAAAAGACTACTTTTCTTTAGTAGATAAAATGGAGTAGCTTCATAGTTTGTGGCCTTTCTGTATATGCTTGATTTGTTTTTATATCAGATTTATACCATGCATATAACATACTACACTGTATATAAATATAATAATATTATGCCAAGTTAAATAAAATACATTTTTATAACAAAAAATATATTTTAAAATATGGGCTTATCTGTAATTAAAGTGTTAGATCTTACAAACTGCATAATTTACTACTTGTGGATGTCACATGTTTTGTCAGTTGCATGATCTGGTTGCCGTGGCAGCAATAACAGATGCCCTTGAGATCTGACAGAAGGCTTATTAAAGATATAATTATAGGGAAGGTACTATTATTGTTTTGTAAGAATTGTTTTCTTTTTTCTGTGTACATTTGTGTAACCATTCTGTGACAGCTATTATTTTTCCAGGGAAATATAAAGATAATTTAGACACATACAATAAATATTTTCTTAACATAAATCTGGCATTTAAACCTAACCTCATTCAACATTTGAAAAAAAAGGTATTTGAAAATAGTACCAGATAATTAAAAAAATACAATGAAAGATGTAAAATGCTATCAGTAGGCTTATTTCAATGTGAGTTTGCGGTTTGAAAAATTCAAATTCATCTCAGTTGGTTTTGGACTTTGTTTCCTATGGGATACCAAGCCATTAGAAGTACTGATGTTCTTACATTACAGGTAATATGATTTCTCACCTTTGTGTATACAGTGCTTTCTTCAGTTAAGTCATAATATGTTATTTTGTCTTCTGTGTTTAAAGGTACAGTCTAGTAAATATTAAACTTTCATTATGCAGATAGTGCATGCAATTTTAAACAACTTTCCAATTTACTTTTATAATCAAATTTGCTTTGCTTTCTTGCGGCTAGATTTGGAGTTTTGTCGGTAACGACCCGAAAAACTAACGCCGGCTTTTTTCTGGCCGCACCATAAAAATAACTCTGGTATTGAGAGTCCACATAAAGGCTGCGTTAGGCTCCAAAAAAGGAGCGTAGAGCATTTTTAACGCAGCTTCAACTCTCGATACCAGAGTTGCTTACGCAAGTGGCCAGCCTCTAAAACGTGCTCGTGCACGATTCCCCCATAGGAAACAATGGGGCTGTTTGAGCTGAAAAAAACCCGAACACCTGCAAAAAAGCCGCGTTCAGCTCCTAACGCAGCCCCATTGTTTGCTATGCGGAAACACTTCCTACGTCTGCACCTAACACTCTAACATGTACCCCGAGTCTAAACACCCCTAACCTTACACTTATTAAACCCTAATCTGCTGCCCCCGCTATCGCTGACCCCTGCATATTATTATTAACCCCTAATCTGCCGCTCCGTAAACCGCCGCTACTTACATTATCCCTATGTACCCCTAATCTGCTGCCCCTAACACCACTGACCCCTATATTATATTTATTAACCCCTAATCTGCCCCCCACAACGTCGCCTCCACCTGCCTACACTTATTAACCCCTAATCTGCCGACCGGACCTGAACGCTACTATAATAAAGTTATTAACCCCTAATCCGCCTCACTAACCCTATAATAAATAGTATTAACCCCTAATCTGCCCTCCCTAACATCGCCGACACCTAACTTCAATAATTAACCCCTAATCTGCCGACTGGAGCTCACCGATATTCTAATAAATGTATTAACCCCTAAAGCTAAGTCTAACCCTAACACTAACACCCCCCTAAAATAATTATAATTTAAATTTAACGAAATTAATTAACTCTTATTAAATAACTTATTCCTATTTAAAGCTAAATACTTACCTGTAAAATAAATCCTAATATAGCTACAATATAAATTATAATTATATTATAGCTATTTTAGGATTTATATTTATTTTACAGGTAACTTTGTATTTATTTTAACCAGGTACAATAGCTATTAAATAGTTAAGAACTATTTAATAGCTAAAATAGTTAAAATAATTACAAAATTACCAGTAAAATAAATCCTAACCTAAGTTACAATTAAACCTAACACTACACTATCAATAAATTAATTAAATAAACTACCTACAATTACCTACAATTAACCTAACACTACACTATCAATACATTAATTAAATACAATTCCTACAAATAAATACAATTAAATAAACTAGCTAAAGTACAAAAAATAAAAAAGAACTAAGTTACAAAAAATAAAAAAATATTTACAAACATAAGAAAAAATTACAACAATTTTAAACTAATTACACCTACTCTAAGCCCCCTAATAAAATAACAAAGCCCCCCAAAATAAAAAAAATGCCCTACCCTATTCTAAATTACTAAAGTTCAAAGCTCTTTTACCTTACCAGCCCTGAACAGGGCCCTTTGCGGGGCATGCCCCAAAGAATTCAGCTCTTTTGTCTGTAAAAAAAAACATACAATACCCCCCCCCCCAACATTACAACCCACCACCCACATACCCCTAATCTAACCCAAACCCCCCTTAAATAAACCTAACACTAAGCCCCTGAAGATCATCCTACCTTGTCTTCACCTCACCGGGTATCACACCGATCCATCCAGAAGAGCTCCTCCGATGTCCTGATCCAAGCCCAAGCGGGGGGCTGAAGAGGTCCATGATCCGGCTGAAGTCTTCATCCAAGCGGGGCAGAAGAGGTCTTCCATCCGATTGAAGTCTTCATCCAAGCGGCATCCATTCGGAGCGAAATGGCAGCATCCTGAAGACCTCCGACGCGGAACATCCATCCTGGCCGACGACTGAACGACGAATGACGGTTCCTTTAAATGACGTCATCCAAGATGGTGTCCCTCAAATATTCCTACCTTAATTCCGATTGGCTGATAGAATCCTATCAGCCAATCAGAATTCAAGGGACGCCATCTTGGATGACGTCCCTTAAAGGAACCGTCATTCGGCTAGTAGGCGTCGGGAGAAGAGGATGTTCCGCGTCGGATGGCTCCCGAAGAAAGAAGATTGAAGATGCCGTTTATAGAAGACTTCATCCGGATCATGGACCTCTTCAGCTCCCGCTTGGATGAAGACTTCATCCGGATCATGGACCTCTTCAGCTCCCGCTTGGATGAAGACTTCAGCCGGATCATGGACCTCTTCAGCCTCCCGCTTGGGCTTGGATCAGGACATCGGAGGAGCTCTTCAGGACGGATCGGTGAACCTGGTATGGTGAAGATAAGGTAGGAAGATCTTCAGGGGCTTAGTGTTAGGTTTATTTAAGGGAGGGTTTGGGTTAGATTAGGGGTATGTGGGTGGTGGGTTGTAATGTTGGGGGGCTTGGGTATTGTATGTTTTTTTTTACAGACAAAAGAGCTGAACTTCTTGGGGCATGCCCCGCAAAGGGCCCTGTTCAGGGCTGGTAAGGTAAAAGAGCTTTGAACTTTAGTAATTTAGAATAGGGTAGGGCATTTTTTTATTTTGGGGGGCTTTGTTATTTTATTAGGGGGCTTAGAGTAGGTGTAATTAGTTTAAAATTGTTGTAATATTTTTCTAATGTTTGTAAATATTTTTTTATTTTTTGTAACTTAGTTCTTTTTTATTTTTTGTACTTTAGCTAGTTTATTTAATTGTATTTATTTGTAGGAATTGTATTTAATTAATTTATTGATAGTGTAGTGTTAGGTTAATTGTAGGTAATTGTAGGTAGTTTATTTAATTAATTTATTGATAGTGTAGTGTTAGGTTTAATTGTAACTTAGATTAGGATTTATTTTACAGGTAATTTTGTAATTATTTTAACTATTTTAGCTATTAAATAGTTCTTAACTATTTAATAGCTATTGTACCTGGTTAAAATAAATACAAAGTTACCTGTAAAATAAATATAAATCCTAAAATAGCTATAATATAATTATAATTTATATTGTAGCTATATTAGGGTTTATTTTACAGGTAAGTATTTAGCTTTAAATAGGAATAATTTATTTAATAAGAGTTAATTAATTTCGTTAGATTTAAATTATATTTAACTTAGGGGGGTGTTAGTGTTAGGGTTAGACTTAGCTTTAGGGGTTAATACATTTATTAGAATAGCGGTGAGCTCCAGTCGGCAGATTAGGGGTTAATGTTTGAAGTTAGGTGTCGGCGATGTTAGGGAGGGCAGATTAGGGGTTAATACTATTTATTATAGGGTTAGTGAGGCGGATTAGGGGTTAAAAACTTTATTATAGTAGCGCTCAGGTCCGGTCGGCAGATTAGGGGTTAATAAGTGTAGGCAGGTGGAGGCGACGTTGTGGGGGGCAGATTAGGGGTTAATAAATATAGGGGTCAGTGGTGTTAGGGGCAGCAGATTAGGGGTACATAAGGATAACGTAGGTGGCGGCGCTTTGCGGTCGGCAGATTAGGGGTTAATAAGTGTAGGTAGGTGGAGGCGACGTTGTGGGGGGCAGGTTAGGGGTTAATAAATATAATACAGGGGTCGGCGGTGTTAGGGGCAGCAGATTAGGGGTACATAAGTATAACGTAGGTCGCGGTTGGCAGATTAGGGGTTAATTATTGTAGGTAGCTGGCGGCGACGTTGTGGGGGGCAGGTTAGGGGTTAATAAATATAATATAGGGGTCGGCGGTGTTAGGGGCAGCAGATTAGGGGTACATAAGTATAACGTAGGTGGTGGTCGGCAGATTAGGGGTTAAAAAAATGTAATCGAGTGGCGGCGATGTGGGGGGACCTCTGTTTAGGGGTACATAGGTAGTTTATGGGTGTTAGTGTACTTTAGAGCACAGTAGTTAAGAGCTTTATAAACCGGCGTTAGCCCAGAAAGCTCTTAACTACTGACTTTTTTCCTGCGGCTGGAGTTTTGTCGTTAGATGTCTAACGCTCACTTCAGACACGACTCTAAATACCGGAGTTAGAAAGATCCCATTGAAAAGATAGGATACGCAATTGACGTAAGGGGATCTGCGGTATGGAAAGTCACGGCTGAAAAGTGAGCGTTAGACTCTATTTTGAGTGACTCCAAATACCGGAGTTAGCCTAAAACCAGCGTTAGGAGCCTCTAACGCTGGTTTTCACGGCTAACGCCAAACTCCAAATCTAGGCCTTGGTATTCTTTTTGAAAAAGCTAAACCTAGGTAGGTTTGTATGCTAATTTCTAAGCTAAGCAGTTGATCTGCCTCTTATCTCAGAGCTTTTTGACAGTTAGACACTGTTAGTTCATGTGTGTCATATAGATAACATTGTGCTCACTCCTGTGGATTTATTTAAGAGCCTGCACTGGTTGGCTAAAAGGCATATCTGTCAAAAGAACTGAAATAAGGGGGCAGTCTGCAGAGGCTTAGAAACAAGGTAATCACAGAGGTTAAAAGTATATTAATATAACCGTATTGGTTATGCAAAACTGTGGAATAGGTAATAAAGGGATTATCTATATTTTTAAACAATAACATTTCTGGAGTAGAATGTCCCTTTAAGTTACCAGTTTGTATTTGTACATTATTATGCATAACAATGTTATGAAGAATGCAATATAAAGGGATTATCTCAGAAGGTCTTCGGGGATTACACTTTAGAGTTCCTCCATTTGGAATTGGCATTGGAGTATTCCAAATGTGCTTTCCAATCACTGATCTCACTTTACAGTGTGCCTTATTAACAGCTTCAGGACTAGGAATTTTAGAAAAAAAACTTGCCCAAAGTACTAGAGAATTTTTATCATTTTTGTTCTGACTCCATTTAAACTGAAATAAAGACTTCTGTTTATTTTTTTTATTTATCTATCAAAACTATATTTATTTTAGTAGAAAACCCAAGGTATTGATCTAGGCCCATTTTGGTATATTTCATTGAACATTTTCCTGCCGAATGCAGTCATATTAAAAAAATTGATAATTTTTTCACAAACTTTTTTTGGTTTCTCACTGAAAATATTTACATACCACTTGTGCAGTTATAACACAAATGGTTGTAATAGCTTTTTTGGATTCCCTTTATTCAGAAAAAGTAGACATGCATGGCTTTGCCATTGCTTTTTAATAATTAGAAGGCCACAAAGTAGCTTGTAAGGTTCATTTTAGCTGTAGTGTAGAGATTACCATCCCACCTGTCAACTCTCACCACCTGATCTCTACATGATCCCTTCCAAACAGCTCTCTTCCCTCTCTCATCTCCCACTGGTCACCACCATCTTAGCCAGTATGCAGTTTTAGGGCATTTTTAAAAATTTATTATTTATTTTTTTATTATAGGGACCCCTCTTCAAACCCTCTACCTCTCTTATTCCTCCAACCTCTAACTAGTAGCATCCTTATTAGGTACTTGCAGACAGTCTATAGTATTTCTCTTATTTATTTATTTTTTCATTTATTATGAAAAAATATTTTTTAGTGTCGTGATCCCCTCCCCCTCAAGCGATTGTTAATAGGGCCCCCTCCCACACCCATTTCTGTAGCGTATCAGCCCATCCCTCTCCCACCAGAATTTTTTTCTGTAGAGTAGGGAACCCTCCCTCCCCCTACTGCAAAGCACCGCCCACCCACCTCCCTCCTTCCCTCCCACATCACCCACAGCATCACCACAAGCTGATACAGACCGTGACACAGAGTGAGGGATTTATTGTGGGTGTTTGTATGCGTCAGGTTTTTTGCTCGTATTACAAGTTGAAAGTAAAGTAGATTGCTTGACCGCAATTAAAGTTAATGTGCGTCCGGTTTGCACCTCCTCAGAGCTGTGGTTAACTGTTTTCGTGAATCAAAAAAATATCACAGAACACATCAAAAAAACATTACAAAGTACAGCTACAAGTACCGTAACCACAACCAGGTGTTAGGAAAAAAAGCAGGCAAAGGGTTTTAACATAGAGATACATACATATAAATGTATAAAGATGTATTTATATATATATATATATTTTTGTTTATATGTGTAAATATGTATTTATATGTGTATATATGTATTTACAGACATATATACAGATATAAATACATAAATATATATGTACACATAATATACAGGGAGTGCAGAATTATTAGGCAAATGAGTATTTTGACCACATCATCCTCTTTATGCATGTTGTCTTACTCCAAGCTGTATAGGCTCGAAAGCCTACTACCAATTAAGCATATTAGGTGATGTGCATCTCTGTAATGAGAAGGGGTGTGGTCTAATGACATCAACACCCTATATCAGGTGTGCATAATTATTAGGCAACTTCCTTTCCTTTGGCAAAATGGGTCAAAAGAAGGACTTGACAGGCTCAGAAAAGTCAAAAATAGTGAGATATCTTGCAGAGGGATGCAGCACTCTTAAAATTGCAAAGCTTTTGAAGCGTGATCATCGAACAATCAAGCGTTTCATTCAAAATAGTCAACAGGGTCGCAAGAAGCGTGTGGAAAAACCAAGGCGCAAAATAACTGCCCATGAACTGAGAAAAGTCAAGCGTGCAGCTGCCAAGATGCCACTTGCCACCAGTTTGGCCATATTTCAGAGCTGCAACATCACTGGAGTGCCCAAAAGCACAAGGTGTGCAATACTCAGAGACATGGCCAAGGTAAGAAAGGCTGAAAGACGACCACCACTGAACAAGACACACAAGCTGAAACGTCAAGACTGGGCCAAGAAATATCTCAAGACTGATTTTTCTAAGGTTTTATGGACTGATGAAATGAGAGTGAGTCTTGATGGGCCAGATGGATGGGCCCGTGGCTGGATTGGTAAAGGGCAGAGAGCTCCAGTCCGACTCAGACGCCAGCAAGGTGGAGGTGGAGTACTGGTTTGGGCTGGTATCATCAAAGATGAGCTTGTGGGGCCTTTTCGGGTTGAGGATGGAGTCAAGCTCAACTCCCAGTCCTACTGCCAGTTTCTGGAAGACACCTTCTTCAAGCAGTGGTACAGGAAGAAGTCTGCATCCTTCAAGAAAAACATGATTTTCATGCAGGACAATGCTCCATCACACGCGTCCAAGTACTCCACAGCGTGGCTGGCAAGAAAGGGTATAAAAGAAGAAAATCTAATGACATGGCCTCCTTGTTCACCTGATCTGAACCCCATTGAGAACCTGTGGTCCATCATCAAATGTGAGATTTACAAGGAGGGAAAACAGTACACCTCTCTGAACAGTGTCTGGGAGGCTGTGGTTGCTGCTGCACGCAATGTTGATGGTGAACAGATCAAAACACTGACAGAATCCATGGATGGCAGGCTTTTGAGTGTCCTTGCAAAGAAAGGTGGCTATATTGGTCACTGATTTGTTTTTGTTTTGTTGTTGAATGTCAGAAATGTATATTTGTGAATGTTGAGATGTTATATTGGTTTCACTGGTAAAAATAAATAATTGAAATGGGTATATATTTGTTTTTTGTTAAGTTGCCTAATAATTATGCACAGTAATAGTCACCTGCACACACAGATATCCCCCTAAAATAGCTATAACTAAAAACAAACTAAAAACTACTTCCAAAACTATTCAGCTTTGATATTAATGAGTTTTTTTGGGTTCATTGAGAACATGGTTGTTGTTCAATAATAAAATTAATCCTCAAAAATACACATATATAGATTAGTGCGTATAAAGTGCATCTATACCTACATATATATATATATATATATATATATATATGTAGGTATAGATGTATATTGTACCAAAATACCTTCAGATATATGTAGAAATATATATTTATGAATAAATTGAAAATATTATGCTATGTGAAGAACATTGGAACGGGAAATATTCATATTTTCATGTCAGGTTAGCGCACTTGAGAATATGCGATCGTGTTTGGGCGCAACTAGAGTGTTAGGTTTTTTCTCCTTTTCTTTTTTGCTCCTTTGACTTCTATAGGAGAATAAGTTACTACACGCACAATATTTTAAGTTCAGCTTTTTACGCGCGTCGATTTAGCGAGTCAATAATAACTTTTTACTTTTAACAAGAACTCAACCCAATGTGCACAAAAAACTTCTAACCCAGTTAACGTTTGAGTGGGAGCGTTAAATAGTTCTCTACTTGTAATCTGGCACCGTATGTTTAATAATTTGTATATTTTTTTATTAATATTTCTTAATATTTTATATGTAATATTTCAATATTGTGGATTGAAGTTAGCAATTCTTCATGTGCACTAACCTGAACTCCGTTGCACATTTGGCATATTTTACATTCCTTTATTCTTCACATAGAAATACATATATACATATATCTATAGGAATAGATATACAGGTATAGGTCTATATATATATAGAGAGAGAGAAATATGTATTTACAATTTAAAGTACATTTTCCTTTAAGTAAAGAACATTGGAATGTGAAAAATGTGCAGTACATATACAGTAAAACATTTAAACACTTAAAGGGACATAATACTTATATGCTAAATCACTTGAAACTGATGCAGTATAACTGTAAAAAGCTGACAAGAAAATATCACCTGAGCATCTCTATGTAAAAAAGAAAGATATTTTACCTCACAATCTCCTCAGCTCAGCAGAGTAAGTTCTGTGTAAAAAGTTATACTCAGCTGCAGCCCAGCTGCAGGTAAAAAAAAAAAAAAAAATGAACAGCAGCCAATCAGCATCAACAGTGCTGAGGTCATGAACTCTTTTACTGTGATCTCATGAGATTTGACTTAACTCTCATGAGATTTCATTGTAAACTTCCTTACACTGAATAGGGAAATGACATGAGAGTGCACGAGGCTCAATCTTTCGGCTGACCCGGGACAGACATACTGATATGCTGCTTAGCAGTCCTTTACAATGGGATGTGGGTACTGAGGAACTTTATGTAAAAAAGAAAGATATTTTACCTCAAGAGATCTTCAGGTGATATTTTCTAGACAGCTTTTTACAGCTATGCCGCATCACTTTTCAAATGTTTAAACATTTGGGTATTATGGCCCTTTAAATACATATGCACACATATCTCTCTCATTCTCTCTCTCTCTCTCTCACTATATAAAAAATGGGCCATAAGTGGATGCCCTATTCAAACAACAGTGAAACAAATTTTACATATAAAACAGGTATCTATATTATTGGATACAGGGTAATTAACCACATAACTGTAGAAAATGGCTTATTCCGCTATATAAACCCAAGGTTCAACAAATAACACAGCCCTCTATACCCAATATGGTATCAGGGCATGTGGGGTGTAGCAAGCAAACATAAACCAAATATGGTCAAAATGTAGTGTATTAACATTGTATTGGCATCATACTCTAGAGGAGTAGGTAGAAACATATCACAGCAGGATGACTCCCATAGTGTCCATATTTATTTGTAACAGCAGCCAAAGTCTATGTTGGCATTCAGTCCCCGAGGTGTTACTGTGTCCAGGGTGAAAATCCACCGAGCCTCCATCTTCAACAATGCTCGTCCTCTGTCCCCACCTCGCCTATGGCAAGGGACATGGTCAATTAATATTACCCGTAGTGAAGCGACACTATGGCCCGCTTCCGCAAAGTGGCGTGCCACTGGCTGTTCTGACAGTCCCTTATCAATGGCCTGACGGATCGCCGTCTTGTGATTGGCCAGACGTTCCTTGATCGGTGTCACTGTTTTGCCAATGTAGTATTTGGAACATGGACAGATAATGGCATAAATCACAAATTCCATGGAGCAGGTAAGTCTGTGCTTAATTTTGTATCTCTTGTTGTTGTGGGGATGTTGGAAGGTGGTCCCTGCCAGGAGGTTGTTGCATGTAACGCAACTGCCACACTTGCAGGGCCGGATTTACATCTCAGGTGCCTGTAGGCACAAAAACCTGAAGCGCCCCCCTACCCCCCCCCCCCAAAAAAAAAAATAAGTGGAAAAAAATGAGGACTTTTTATATTATTATTTAGGACAACTAAAAATAAATATTAGATGTAAAATTACATTTTCCCTTTTATGGAGATACACAAATACATACACCGATTGCAATATTTGTTGTAATGGAAGCTACACCAAAAATCAATATTCACTTGGCTCAAATGGCCATACAATTTCTATTATGTATAACAAAAACAAATCATGTTAAACTTTTAATGCAAAATATTCTAAAGAAAACCCTATTTAAAGGGACATAAAATGTGACAGTTTGCTAGAGCATTTTAATATTGCACTAGTGCTTGCACAGAAGTGTGTTAGCCTCTTGCAAAAGAGTTAAACACATAGTCAATGTCAGTTCTGAGACAGCAATACACATCTGTGCAGACCCAGATGGGCTCATAGGAAATGTTTATTGACAAGCCATTAGTGTATTGCTTTTCTGGAGATGACTTTGACTATGTGCTTAACATTTTGTTGGAGTTAAACACAGTTTTGTGTAAACAATAGCAATATTAAAACTAGCAGCATGCAAGCTCATCAACAACCTGTGCAGCCAGTGGAAGAAAACATAAAATGTAGGTATTTTTTCCACTACATGAAAAAAAATCTTGTGAACTCTGATATTTTTGGTACAAATACACACAGATGTCACATTTATTTTGTTCTGAAATATAAATATAATATTATGTTGCTCTCAAAGGAAAACATGGAATGTTGTAGATTATATGTAATCCAGGGGTCAACAAATGTGTTTAAAATTAGAAATTCAATTTACCACAATACAAAAATACCACACTTACTTGATAAAAGAACAGATTAACAATTGTTTATGTGATGTGTGTGTATGCCTATATATATATATATATATATATATATATATATATATATATATATATATATATATACATATATATATACACACATACATATACATACATGCAAACAAATATGCCATGTGAGTGGTTTACACATATACACATTTTACAGCCTTATAGTCTACAAACTTTGTTGTCAAAGTGCCCTAAAGACTGTAAATCACAATCGGCAGCTTGTAATAAAGAGCAGAGCAGCTAGTCCCACATAACCTCCACACCTCCAAGGCCGTTATAGAACAAAAACATTCATCCTGAAGCAGAATTTAACCCCCTGGCTATAAAAATGCCCTACAGCACATAACAAGTGAATACACTGCAACCCTCTCTGGTAGCCAAGGGGTTAAAGGTCTCTGCTTGTTATGTTGTCATTCTTGGCAGCATTAGAAGCCTTGTACAGTCCTAACCTGTTGTTTTGAAGCTTTCATTCCTCAACAAAAAGTGTCTGCTACACATCAGCATGGAGCTTGGCTGTGTGAGGCAACAGAAGTACATAAAATAAAAGTGAAACTAAACATGCCTGGCGAAAATGGGAGGGGTTTAGTTTTAATATTTGCCCCTCTCTCCTTCATGGCTCCCTCAACTGCTGTAACATATTCCCAATAAACACTCGACTCTGTAAGCACCTGTCAGCACAATTCTTACTAAAATTAATGCCCTCACAAAAAAAATTTTTTTTTATTACTGACAGGCAGGTGCCCCTCACTGCAAGGCGCCTGTAGGCACATGCCTACTGTGCCTAATGGGAAATCCGGCCCTGCACACTTGTAGCAACCTGGTTTTCCTCCTGTCAACCACATCTGTTTTTCGTAGCAGTGTGTAGGGTCACTTAACACCAGCAGATCCCTCAGATTACTTGCCCGTTTATGTACCACTCTTGGTTCCGGCATGTCCGTGAAGGGAAGGCTTGTGTCCTTGGACAACATTAACCAGTTCTTTTTAATCACATCCTGCGCCAACCTAGACCCTGGGGTGTAAGTTGTTATGAAGTTCAATCGCTTAGGTTGTTCATTCCTAATTCTTTTAGTAGTAGCCGAGTCTTGAGTAAGATTCAGTGCCTTACAGCATTGTTGTTCTATGAGCGTTGGTGGATAGCCCCTCTCCAGAAATTTTTAAGACATTTCAACAAGCTGTTTCTCCTTACGGGAGTCATCCGTGTTGTTATGGACAACCCGCAGGAGTTGAGAGGAACTGACACCTTCCTTTTGAAATTTGGGGTGGAAACTATGATAGTGGAGAATGGAATTTTTGTCAGTCGGTTTCTTAAACAGAGTTGTTTCTAATCTATATCCCTTCATAGTTTCTACCTTAAAAATTTCTAAATCCAAAAAGTGGATTTTATCCCTGCTGTGTTCCATTTTAAATCTGATGGTTGAGTCAAGGGAATTCAATTCATCAACCCATTTGGCAAGACTCTCTGATGTGCCATTCCAAACCAGAAAGACATCATCTATATATCATCTGTACAATCTGATGGGGTTCTGTCTAGAGAAAACATTGTCTTCCTCATACATCGCCATGTAGATATTGGCATAGGATGGGGCCATGTGTCCATAGTCTGTAAGAAATATTTATCCTCAAAACGAAAATAGTTTTTCTCTAGACAGAACTCCAACAGGTGTAGAAGAAATTCGATAGGGGGGCCCGTGTACATATGGTTGTCAATTAGGATTCGTCTTACTATGTCAATACCATGGGCATGGGGGATCACGGTATATAGACTTACCACGTCCATCGTGACTAAAATGTCACTTGTGGTCAAGTCATCCATACCTTTCAGCAGTTTAATTAATTCCGAAGAATCTTTCAAATGTGCTGATGTGTTCTGTACTACTGGTTGGAGGTGGAAGTCAATAAACTCTGCCAGTGGTTGCATGAGTGATCCCCTGGCAGAAACAATCGGTCTGCCAGGGGGGTCCTCAAGCGATTTGTGTATCTTCGGTAGTAGGTAGAGAATTGGACAAATCGGATGCTCTAACGTAAGAAATCCCAATACATCATCATTAATGACACCTGCCTGGAGGGCCAGTCCTAAGAATGAATCAATTTGTTTTTTGAACAGTAATATCGGATTGGATTGGAGTGGGCGATATGTATCAGTATTTTGTAGCTGTTTGTATGCCTCCCCTCTGTACTGTGAATAGTCAAGTAGTCACAGTAGCACCACCCTTATCCGCTGGCCTAATGACCTATATCCCTGTCAGTGGACAAAGATTTAATGGCCCGCCTCTCTCCACCTGTCAGATTATCCCTAGACATGGGTAGGCTTTTATGTGATTCTATAAGTGAGGTGGTGCAAATTTGGTGAAACGTTTTGATTGATGAATGGGTGTTATTGGGTTCAAATGTACTTTTCATCTTGAAAGGTTTAGGGGTATATTCCTCAGAATCTTTAAAAAAATCTTTAAGCTTTAGTTGTCTTTGGAATCTCCCCATATCAACCAGCAGGTCAAATAAATCACAGCGTGGGGTAGGTATAAAGGATAGTCCTTTGTTCAATATTTTTAGTTCGTCACAGGTAAGGGGGCGTTTGCTTAAATTATAAACTATTGTGTTTTTTTCTGGCGTTGTTGGTTTTTTCGTCTTGCCCCTCCCCCTCCTGAGGTTTCCACCTCTGGGCCAACGGCTAAAGGGGGCTTCTGGGCAGAGCGTGTGGTTACTCCACTATGTGTACTGACGCTAGGGGTCTGGTTCTCACCTTCTGATGAGTCACCCCCATTGCTGTCCACTGTAGTGAGGTTAATTCGTCTATTTTTGTTAAAGGGCTGTCTCCTACGTCCAGTCCAAAAATGATCCCTCCCAAACAACCAACTGTACACCTTCTTCTCTCTGTAGTCGTTTTCAACTGTCACAAATTTTTTATTTTTGAAGGTCAGGAGGTCTTGTTTGTACTTATCAATTTGGGTCTTAAGTTTAGTGATCCAGTCAGTAGTAGTGTCAGATGTGAGAATAGTCAGCAGAGAGTCTTTTACCGTATCAATTTCTTTTCTAATATTAGATTTAAGCTTAGAAACCTCCTCTATCACCAACAGCATAAGATCATGGGAACACTTATTTAAGATACCACACCATCTTCTACAGAAATCAATGTTATTTCTACCCAAAGTGGGGATGTTTTTTACCCTAAACCCTCTAGGTATAAATTTAAATTTGTGGTATTTTGATAAGTATACCTCATGCAAGTGAAAATCTATTTCTTTCTTTTCAAGATGTAAGAGCTTGTGATAAATATTGTTAGGTGTCTCACCTTTGGTTTCCTCTAACTCCTGCAGGTCTGCCTCACAACGAATGCGGGCTGCATCAGCCTCAGTGAAGGCAAAATCTTCTATGTGTCCATATGGGTCTTCACTAGTGGACGCCTCCTGTGTAGTGACTGATGTTTCCATACCAGTATAACTTAGTGGTAAAGAGTCCCCTGTTACCAATAACTGAGCAGGTCCTGAGTATTATCCACAGGTATAGCAGCAAATGTCAATATAGGAAATGAGTGAGTGGGTGAACATCTGGCCAATCACAAGACGGCGATCCGTCAGGCCATTGATAAGGGATGGTCAGAACAGCCAGTGGCACGCCACTTTGTGGAAGCGGGCCATAGTGTCGCTTCACTACGGGTAATATTAATTGACCATGTCCCTCGCCATAGGCGAGGTGGGGACAGAGGACGAGCATTGTTGAAGATGGAGGCTCGGTGGATTTTCACCCTGGACACAGTAACACCTCGGGAACTGAATGCCAACATAAACTTTGGCTGCTGTTACAAATAAATATGGACACTATGGGAGTCATCCTGCTGTGATATGTTTCTACCTACTCCTCTAGAGTATGATGCCAATACAATGTTAATACACTACATTTTGACCATATTTGGTTTATGTTTGCTTGCTACACCCCACATGCCCTGATACCATATTGGGTATAGAGGGCTGTGTTATTTGTTGAACCTTGGGTTTATGTAGCGGAATAAGCCATTTTCTACAGTTATGTGGTTAATTACCCTGTATCCAATAATATAGATACCTGTTTTATATGTAAAATTTGTTTCACTGTTGTTTGAATAGGGCATCCACTTATGGCCCATTTTTTGGTTACCACTTTGTCACTTTACACTTGTGCCCATCGGGTGTTTGGCTGCATTCGTGACTTCTCCCACGCATCTCCATGGTAACCGGAGGTATTTGTTTACCCGGTGTTTGCCATGGATACCTGTGACACAGATATTTCCATGCAGCGCGGTGTGGCGTGATGACGTCATGACGCGCTTGCCGGGAATCAGCTGTTCTTGAATGTCCAGGTGAGTTTAGTATGCGCGGGAAGGAGCGGCGCAGCCGTGCAAGCTGATTGGCTGTCACTTAGCTTAGGGTAGGTATTTAGGGGTGGTGTCTTGGGGTTCACATTATCCGGTCTGTATACCATTGAGAAAGGCTCACGGTAGAGCCGAAACATCTGGTTTCTCTTTTGCTTAATAAATCGGATCTTTGAAAAATCCCTGTGTGCCGGCTGTTCTTGGATCACATTCAACAACGGAGGCCACCCGTTGGACCCAGTTCTATTCTACTGTATATATATATAAAATAAAAGAAAGGTTTCACAGCATCATTTGTTAATAAATAGTAGAAAATCAACCCTTGGTCTGCAATTTATTAGTATAGCAGACAAGAGGTGCCAGACAATAGATACAATAATTATTAAGGATTAAAAAGAGGGTGGGATCCTAGGAGCCCAATAGTCTATTATAGCCGGCACTGATTTATAACATCAAAATTTTACCAAACTCCATAGGGAGGAGAAAAGACTAAGGGAGAAATCACAAAGACCTAAATGCCATACTAATTTAATAAACATTTATTGAACCGCAGTTCCACACATTAGAACACAGATAGACTGGTCAAAAATTATCAATCTTACTTAAATGCAGACCTATGTAAATAACACCATCCCGGGAGGTAAAGTATCAAAAATGAAAAAACTATTAGTCAAATAGCAAAAATATGTATAGAAAACAAATTGTGAAGCTTCATCAAAAATAAAAATTAAAAAGAAAAGAAAACAGTCCTCCTAGGGTAGAAAGTTGAATATGTTCATAGGAATGCAGAAAGACAAGAGAACTGCTGATCATAGTGTAACCCCTGTGTGTAGAATGTACTTCATAGCTGTAATAGCAAAGTTCCAGTAGTAGAATAATTTCGATGTGACCCGGTAATCACAGAAGAAACAAATTTATATGTTCCAGTAGAACATTTATAGAGAGGCTAATGGATACCAGTATCAGGCTTGAATTTACACCTGACCCATCCTTAGACGGTCCGTTCTGTGCCTTTAAATATGCAGAAACTTATCACTCAGGTAGTATATGCTTAAAGTCTCAAAGATGAAGGAAAGGATTTGCTACGGATACCAGTATCAGGCGTACTCACATACCTGACCCATCCTTAGACGGTCCGTTCTGTACCTTTAAATGTCCTTCTTAGACGTTAAAGCTGTTGCTGATTCTCACTGAAAAATCGGGTTGTGCTATCATCCATATGATACCGGGTCCCAAAAGAACGTAATTGTACAGGGGTCAGCAGTCTCAGCCTCAATAATGTTGCATAGAGTCAGTCAACTGTTTAAGGTTCCATTTCCAGGGGGTTCAGCTGATACCCCCGCTTCTGCTACAGGTACAGAACGGACCGTCTAAGGATGGGTCAGGTATGTGAGTACGCCTGATACTGGTATCCGTAGCAAATCCTTTCCTTCATCTTTGGGACTTTAATCATATACTACCTGAGTGATAAGTTGCTGCATATTTAAAGGCACAGAACTGCGGTTCAATAAATGTTTATTAAATTAGTATGGCATTTAGGTCTTTGTGATTTCTCCCTTAGTCTTTTCTCCTCCCTATGGAGTTTGGTAAAATTTTGGTGTTATAAATCAGTGCCGGCTATAATAGACTATTGGGCTCCTAGGATCCCACCCTCTTTTTAATCCTTAAATATATATATATATATATATATATATATATATATATATATATATATACAGTATATACATACATACACATATTTAGATATGTCTATGTATGCATATATATGTTAATGCCTTTTCAAACACCTTATACCATATATCTTTGAGCCCTTATAACTTTTTAAATATTTTATTTTTAAATATTTTTTTTATCAGTCAGACAGTGTTTATATGCCAACATTTGTATATTATTTACATTAATTTCTCTACCTGTCTGTGAAATTTAAATTAAAGTATTGAATTGATGGTAAATTGTAAACACTTATTTTCATAATTAAATGAAATAGTGTTAATAATGGTATTAATTAATCTCTAACTTGTTAAAATGCTAGCAGCTAAAATCAATGTAATATGACCCGCTAGCAGTGCAAGAGCTCGCTGCCATAGAAACACATAGCATGGGTGTGGCGCTTGATATTGGCTATATCACTCTCCTGTTAATTACAGAAAAGATTTAGCATAGGTGAGTAAACAGGGGAATTAAAATAATATTTACTTATTTTTACACAAAATACTGTGTTTTAGAAAGTGGCTTTCTTATGGGTAACCTTGAATAATAATGTTATTTATAGCGCCTTGAGACCCTCACGGGTGATTAGTTTGCGCTTTACAAGTACCCAATAGATAGATAGATAGATTATTAAAATAAGAGTTTTTTCAAATACATGAAACACAATTTGTTTTTAACAATTCAGATAGTGCATGCGATTTTTAACAACATTCCATATTATTTATATTATATAATTAGTTTTGTTTTCTTGGTATTCTTTGTTGTAAAATATATTTAGCATGTAATAGGCCTTAATCTCCTAACCACCCCCCATACCTGTATGGAGATTGATAAGGTTATTATTGATGTTAAGCATGTAGTAAGACTTAATCTCCTAACCACCTCCATAATTGTATAGGGGTTTATTATGTGAGCCTTAATCTCCTAACCACCTCCAATACCTTTATGGGCATTTAATGGGCAGTTTAGGGGTTAATAGTGCATTTATCTACAATATTTAAAATATTATGCATTCTTATGTATGATGCATAGTCTTTTAATTATTATATATAACTTAATATGTATTTATTTTTTCGTGTGTTTTTTCTTGTAAACATTAATATATTGTTTTTTAAATGTATATTTATGTTACAAAAGGCAATAGTATTACACTTGTATCATTGCATAACTAGCATGCAGTAATGTAATACTATAATTATAATGCTACTGTTTTTATAACAGAAAAATATATGCTTAAAAATATGCTTATATTTAAAATAATAAACACATCAAGCAAGAATATCTAGATTTTAATTTATATCTGATACTTAAACTAATATGCATTTTACATAACCAAGCATTTTATTTCAAACATCCTAATCAGGCCTTGCATTGATATTCAATATTTAAAATGTTATGCATGTATATTGCATAAGGTTTAAGTATTGCATATACATTAAAATGTATTTATGTTAGCTTGTTGTGTTTATTAGTGATAACATAGATATAAATGTTAATATATATTTATGTTATAGTAGTCAGTAGCATTCAATTATATTTTTACATAACAGGCATGCAGTTATGTAGAACTATAATTTTAATTATTCTGTCTTTAAAATCAACCGTAACATCAATCAGGAACATTTTATTGCTTAACCCTGCTAACCCCCCTGGAAGTGTAATTTCTTCTGCTGGCGACATTTACTGTTTTTTGTTTCTTTAGCCTATACTTAAAGGGACAGTATACTGTAAATGGTTTTTCCTTTAATGTGTTTCCAATTACTTTTTTACCAGCTGCAGAGTAAACAATTTAAAAAAGATATAAAGAAGAGTGCTTCTTTTTTCACTTTCACAACACAAATTAATTATATTTGCATTCTCTGCAAACTTCTTAGGCATAAAAATTTCAATTGCAGAGTATAAAATGCATGAGAATTAGCTTTTTAATTTTTCTTTGTGTATATAAATTAGCTGGTTTGGTGTTTTGAAGCCACAACCTAAAAAAAGGGTTGAGCTTGTAGGTATAATCAGAAAAAAAATCACAAAATTAACGTTTTATTACCTTATCTCTTCTATACCCCACTAGCAGTGTAATTTCTTCTGCTGGCTGTATTTACACTGCTTATCTATAGCTTGGACCTAAGGCCAGAAACTTTCAGAATAGATGGGGATACAGGCTAAATCAACTATTTCAAATACCAAAATGGGAAAAAAGTGTCAGGTACCATGTCCCTTTAAATGCAAGCAGACCGTCTACCTGTCTGGTAACATTTTATGCCTGCATTTTGACATGTGGCTTAATGTCTACCTCAGGATTGACTGACATCAAAAGTTTTATAAAGCCTTTTTTATATTTATGAAGTACTGGCTGCTCCCTACAATTCCTCTGGCCATTAGGTTCACCAGTATTTATTCTTTGCTTGCTTTTCCTTATAAATGTTCTTATGCCTTCTGCAAATCTTTTACAACACTGAAGCAGCGGGTGCTGCTTCAGAGGCCCGTCGTTTCAGGCTCGCCTGAAATGGAAGTTAAGAAGCAGCTGTCATAAGATATGATTGGTATGATTGACAGCCCCTGCTAGCGGCCGATTGGCCACCAGTGAGCGGATGGTGGCATTGCACAAGCTTTTTACTAGAAATGCTTGTGCAATGATAAATGCAGACAGCGTATGCTGTCGGCATTTAGCGATGTTGAGCGGACATGTCCACTTAACATTTATTAAATCTACCCCAAAGTCTTTTATTGTTTTAGAAAGTTTTAATATTTGTGTAATATGTTCCCAAATCAACTCCTTTGCCCTAAAACTTTATGGGTTCCATTTATCAATTGGCGTGAGGGATGAGGTTCACTGTTATGAACCTCATCTGTCCAGCCTTGCAGTGATACTGCCTGCATTTAACATTGCACAAGCCGCTGCTTGTGCAATGCCACCCCTTACTCGCGCTAGTGGGGGGGAGCTGTCAGTCATCCTGATGGGATCTTAGCTGGATGATTGAAATTTGCCACAGTTTAGGTGGTGAAGAGGTTAAAGGGACACTGAACCCAAATTTTTTCTTTTGTGATTCAGATAGAGCATGCAATTTTAAACAACTTTCTAATTTACTCCTAATATCAAATTCTCTTCATTCTTTGCTATCTTTATTTGAAAAGCAAGAATGTAAGTTTAGATGCCGGCCCATTTTTGGTGAGCAACCTGAGTTGTTCTTGCTGATTGGTGGATGAAGTCACCCACCAATAAAAAATTGCTGTCCAGGGTCTGAACTAAAAATTGGTTGGCTCCTTAGCTTAGATGCCTTCTTTCTCAAATAAAGATAGCAAGAGAACAAAGAAAAATTGATAATAGGTGTAAATTAGAAAGTTGCTTAAAATTGCCTGCTCTATCTGAATCATGAAAGAAAAAATTTGGGTTCAGTGTCCCTTTAAGTAGAAGTGGTAACGTTACTAGCATGTCAGGCTCATTCACAGGTCTGAAACACTGAGGCTCCGATGCTGCTCTCGCAGCTTCATAAATGTAGTACTATGACCTTCTCTGTGGTCCAAAGAGGAGCATCATAAGGATTTAATTTTTACTCATCAGACAATCATACTGCGACCATGATGACTAATAAACAACAAATAAGTAATGAATAATATGATATATTATATATGTGAATTAATGTGAAAAAGATTGGACACACAATTTGATTACAATTGAGAAATATATGTTGCATTTGCATTTAACTCTGGCTAATAGCTAATTTACTAGACCTAACTTGAAAAGCAATATTTAACATTTTTAAATGTAGACCAAGACCTTAATGTTTCTAACTTTGGAAACAATCAAAGTAGTCTGCTGTAAGGAAAACAAAATCCGCCACAAATATTGCAAGTAAAAGCCGACTTTATTGAAAGTCTAGGTAGAGACTGGGTACATGTAAGCTCGGGAGAGAGCAGAAAGGATTAGGACGTTCCCATGCTTTCTGCTCTCTCCCGAGCTTACATGTACCCAGTCTGTACCTAGACTTTCAATAAAGTCGGCTTTTGCTTGCAATATTTGTGGCGGATTTTGTTTTCCTTACAGCAGACTACTTCGATTGTTTCCTTTGGAATTCCATTATACAAGAGACTGAGGAGTGTCTCTTCACCTGCTTGCAAGGAGCCTCGCTATCACCCCACTCAGAGACAAAGAGCAGATACAAGGTAATCTTTTTTATGTGCAAGATACCAATTGATAAAATCTTTAAACAACTGCCATCAGGCATATCTATACTGCTTGCGTTTCTCTTTTTCTGATGGGGTGGATAAGAGACTTTTAAATATATGAGACATTGCACTTACAGCGTTACCAAGTTCGGGACACTTGTCGAATCTGAACTGTTAAATTGTCACAGCATTACATTTGGATATAAGTGCAACAGTGCTACAAAGTGTTTTGAGTGCGTAATATTGCTTGTGTGTTTCTAACTTTGCCCTTAAATATGCAAGTAGTGCCCCCATTTCTATTGTATTGCCACGTACAAAAATAAAATAGGTTCCACAAGACTTAAGGTTTAAATAAATGTGACTTTATATGCAGAAGATTATAGAGTCTCAACTTCAGACATGCAGGCCAGCTGTGTAAACAATGCAAAAAGTTATGAAGCTGAATCAGACTTTGCCTGAAGGTTCTGCAAAACTGTATGCACAACTTTAAGTAAAGAATATGTACTTTCTAATGGCTGCTTCTAAACTAAAGCAAACATCAATTTGATAAAATGTGTTTTCTAAAACCAATATCTTTATAAAAACTTACATATAATAAAAAAAAAAAATCTGTTTGCAGTTTATATTCTGTCAAAATTTGTAACACATTAAAAATCTTGTACAAGCAAAATGTTATTAATATAAGGCTCCATTTACCAAGATGCAAAAGCAGCTTCAGAACCTTAAACGGACATGAAACTCAAAAATGTTCTTTGATGATTCAGATAGAACATGCAATTTTAAACAATTTTCGAATTCGCTTCTATTATCTATTTAGCTTTATTCCATTGGTATCCTTTGCTGAAGAAGCAGCAATGCACTACTGGGAGCTAGCTGAATGCATTCGGTGAGCCAATAACATGAGGCATATATATTATATATATTGGAAAGTTTTTTAAAATCACATGCTCTGTCTGAATCACAAAAGAAAAATAAAATGGGTTTCTTGTCCCTTTAAGACCACTGCTACTTAAAGGGACACTCAGGTTAAATTACATTTTCATGATTCAGATACAGCATGTCATTTTAAACAACTTTCCAATTTACTTCCATAAAAAAAATGTGCACAGTCTTTTATATTTACAATTTTTGAGTCCCCAGATCCTACTGAGCATGTGCAAGAATTCACAGACTATACGTATATGCATTTGTGATTGGCTGATTGCTATCACATGGTACAAGGGGAGTGGAAATATACATAACTTTGAAATTTGTTATAAAAAAATCTACTCATTTGAAGTTCAGACTAAGTGCTATTGCATTGTCTTGTTATCTTGCATTTGTTGATTATGCCAATCTAATGTGTTGACTGGTCCTTTAACCTTTTCGCCACCAAGAGCGGGAGATTTCAGTGATTGACAGCCCCCTTTTTGAGTGTGATTGGCCACAGGGCTGGGCGGACGAGGTTCATGACAGCCGCTTGATTATAAATGGAGCCCATAAAATGTAAATTAAAAAAAATATATTTTAAACATGTATACGATCATGCACATACAAAGTAAATTATAAATCACCAACCACTGTGGTAAAAAGATGGCTATACCAATAATCCCACAATGGGATCCTACTTCGGCATTCCTCCACATGGAACACAGTGGCTGCTGCTTCCACTAGGCGCACACGGCCACATGCTGAGCTAATTTAAAGGGGCAACACCTAATTACAGGAACTACCACCTAAGTGGCCACAGGTGTGGGAGTTCTTATATAAACCCACTCAGTCCATCACTGTGGGCTGAGTTATTGAGGAGTTTATCTTATTTGCACCTGCTCTCCTGTTCATGTTCTCACTTACCTATATCCTGGTATCCCGTGACTGCCTGCTGAGTCTCCTATATCCTGCTCTTCCCGTGGCAGCTTTACCTGTATCCCACTGTACCTGCTGCACTCACCTGGTATCCTGTGACAACCTCAGCAACAGTACCTGCTGGGTATCCTGTGTCTGCAAAGTCTCCTGTGCTTATGGTACCCATGGCAGCTTACCCGAATCCTGCTGTACCTGCTGCACCTACCTGTTGTTTCTTGTCTGCGTGCTGAGTCTCCTGTATCCTGCTGTACCAGTGGCAGCTTACTTGTATCCTCTGTACCTGCTGCACTAACCTGGTATCCTGTGTCTGCCTGCTGAGTCTCATGTATCCTGCTGTACCAGTGGCAGCTTACTTGTATCCTCTGTACCTGCTGCACTGACCTGGTATCCTGTGTCTGCCTGCTGAGTCTCCTGTATGCCACTGTACCAGTGGCAGCTTACCTGTATCCTCTGTACCTGCTGCACTGACCTGGTATCCTGTGTCTGCCTGCTGAGTCTCATGTATCCTGCTGTACCAGTGACAGCTTAACCCTATCCCACTGTTCCTGCTGCACTTATTTGGTATCTTGTATCTGCTTGCTGAGTCTCCGATATCCTGCTCTACCAGCTTACCAATATCCCTCTGTACCTGCTGCACTTACCTGGTATCCTGTATCTGCCTGCTGATACTCCTGTATCCTGCTGTACCAGTGACAGCTTACCTGTATCCTCTGTAACTGCTGCACTGACCTGGTATCCTGTGTCTGCCTTCTGAGTCTCATGTATCCTGATGCACCAGTGGCAGCTTACCTGTATCCTCTGTATCTGCTGCACTGACCTGGTATCCTGTGTCTGCCTGCTGAGTCTCCTGTATTCTACTGTACCAGTGGCAGCTTACCTGTATCCTCTATACCTGCTGCACTGACCTGGTATCCTGTGTCTGCCTGCTGAGTCTCCTGTATTCTACTGTACCAGTGGCAGCTTACCTGTATCCTCTGTATCTGCTGCACTGACCTGGTATCCTGTGTCTGCCTGCTGAGTCTTCTGTATCCTGCTGTACCAGTGGCAGCTTACCTGTATCCTCTGTATCTGCTACACTGACCTGGTATCCTGTGTCTGCCTGCTGAGTCTCATGTATCCTGCTGTACCAGTGGCAGCTTACCTGTATCCTCTGTATCTGCTACACTGACCTGGTATCCTGTGTCTGCCTGCTGAGTCTCCTGTATCCTGCTGTACCAGTGGCAGCTTACCTGTATCCTCTGTACCTGCTGCACTGACCTGGTATCTTGTGTCTGCCTGCTGAGTCTCCTGTATTCTACTGTACCAGTGGCAGCTTACCTGTATCCTCTGTATCTGCTGCACTGACCTGGTATCCTGTGTCTGCCTGCTGAGTCTCCTGTATCCTGCTGTACCAGTGGCAGCTTACCTGTATCCTCTGTACCTGCTGCACTGACCTGGTATCTTGTGTCTGCCTGCTGAGTCTCCTGTATTCTACTGTACCAGTGGCAGCTTACCTGTATCCTCTGTATCTGCTGCACTGACCTGGTATCCTGTGTCTGCCTGCTGAGTCTCCTGTATCCTGCTGTACCAGTGGCAGCTTACCTGTATCCTCTGTACCTGCTGCACTGACCTGGTATCCTGTGTCTGCCTGCTGAGTCTCCTGTATTCTACTGTACCAGTGGCAGCTTACCTGTGTCCTCTGTATCTGCTGCACTAACCTGGTATCCTGTGTCTGCCTGCTGAGTCTCCTGTATCCTGCTGTACCAGTGGCAGCTTACCTGTATCCTCTGTATCTGCTGCACTAACCTGGTATCCTGTGTCTGCCTGCTGAGTCTCCTGTATCCTGCTGTCCAAGTGACAGCTTAACCCTATCCCACTGTTCCTGCTGCACTTATTTGGTATCTTGTATCTGCTTGCTGAGTCTCCGGTATCCTGCTGTACCAGCTTACCAATATCCCTCTGTACCTGTTGCACTTACCTAGTATCCTGTATCTGCCTGCTGATACTCCTGTATCCTACTGTACCAGTGACAGCTTACCTGTATCCTCTGTACCTGCTGCACTGACCTGGTATCCTGTGTCTGCCTGCTGAGTCTCATGTATCCTGCTGCACCAGTGGCAGCTTACCTGTATCCTCTGTATCTGCTGCACTGACCTGGTATCCTGTATCTGCCTGCTGAGTTTCATGTATCCTGCTGCAAAAGTGGCAGCTTACCTGTATCCTCTGTACCTGCTGCACTGACCTGGTATCTTGTGTCTGCGTGCTGAGTCTCCTGTATTCTACTGTACCAGTGGCAGCTTACCTGTATCCTCTGTATCTGCTGCACTGACCTGGTATCCTGTGTCTGCCTGCTGAGTCTCATGTATCCTGCTGCAACAGTGGCAGCTTACCTGTATCCTCTGTACCTGCTGCACTGACCTGGTATCCTGTGTCTGCCTGCTGATACTCCTGTATCCTGCTGTACCAGTGGCAGCTTACCTGTATCCTCTGTACCTGCTGCAATGACCTGGTATCCTGTGTCTGCCTGCTGAGTCTCATGTATCCTGCTGCACCAGTGGCAGCTTACCTGTATCCTCTGTATCTGCTGCACTGACCTGGTATCCTGTATCTGCCTGCTGAGTCTCCTGTATTCTACTGTACCAGTGGCAGCTTACCTGTATCCTCTGTACCTGCTGCACTGACCTGGTATCCTGTGTCTGCCTGCTGAGTCTCCTGTATTCTACTGTACCAGTGGCAGCTTACCTGTATCAAGTGAAACACATAAGAGAACACAGGAGCACCTGGGAATGGCCGTTGCACAATAGTTTAATAGAGAAACATGAACAGGGTACAAAAACATATAGCAGAAAAAATATTCAGGGAAACGTCCCTCTTAAAATGATAATAAACCCAATACAGAGATGAAAGTGCATGAAAAAGAATGAGCTAAATGACAGAACAGCGGCTAACGCGTTTCGGCGTGAGCCTTACTCATAGCCTCTTAAAACACAAGTGAACAAACAAAAGTTTAAAATACTTAGCTTCTAGACTGATTGGAGTTGGAGTTACACACCCTCCAGCCAATTAACCAATCAGTAACATATTCAGACACACGCACACCCACCTCCCCCTACCCAATCCAGTTCACTAGCTGTCGGCAAATGTAATAATAAACAATGTATTTACAGACAAAGCATGGAACATGGATAATAGTAACAATCCTGAACACAATTCTAATTATCCCAGTAATTATCATCACTGAGCGCTCCTAATACTACTTTAGCAAATGTAACCAAATTAGTTCGCGAATGAGCAGCGCCCCGCTACATATGGGGATAAGAGGATCAGATGTGCAAAGCACAAATCGACCACGCGACCCCATCTCGTCACCGGAACCGCACTGCTACATAGTTGAACGGGGTCCGGCGTCACTGTTCCGTGACAGGACAGCTCTGATTGGCTAGTCAGCAAAGCGTAAACAAACGCCTATCCCTTACATAGGTTACACCCCTGAGATCCACGTCATCATCACAGGGAAACAGGTAAATAAATAAACAAGTAGACACGCGCCACCCCACTGTGTAACATTAGACGATATGAATCAAACCACTTGGACCAAAATACCAAATTACCAAAGGATTGGAGCAACACATTACAGGCTGGTGGAAAAACACACAGCATACCTCTGATGTACAGATGCATACAAGCAAATAAACACTGAAACAGGCTACCTTATTTATCCAAATATTATACATAAATTAATGATCTGGTCACATCCTTTATGTTCAAGTAAGTTTATCTGTATATATACATACAATCATGGAGGTCAATAAAGGAATTTGTTAGTCTTAAACCCCGAAATGAACCCATTCGCCAAACAAAGATCGTAAGATTTTAAATATTAAACAGTGGTAAATACATACACAGACCAGTCTATAACTAGGTGTCGCGCTGGGGGCCAAAAGACAGATATAAAGTACCCCCAACACAGGCACATAATCCAATAAATCCATGTCGAGGTAACACTGCTAATATCCCCAAACCCAAAAACAAGTGGTTCATGACACACTAATCACACCTAGTATAAGCACATAAACTGATCTGATGATGTCAATAAAATTTGAAAATCAATATAAATATAAATATAAAAATTGGGATTTAGAGGATCACAATCCCAACCTTATACTATACTCTAGGCCGATGCCAATGTCAATCAAATAAATTAAATATATACAGGAACAAACCCATAAACAAAACCAGTTGATCCCATACATCAAATAGACAGAAAAAATATATATAAAAAATAAGATAAATAGACATAGATCTTTTAAATTAAGGAATCAAACCAGCTGGATCAATTCCAAGATAACAAAAAGCCTCAACACAAGGTTCAAAAGAGATCAAAAGATACATGAGTAGCTAAATGAGTAGATGACCTCAATAGTGTAAATTGTAAATGTATACACATATACATACCTAAGCCCGTGACCAGAAGTTGATCAAATCAAATTCTGAGTTGAGGCCCCCTGGAATCCTCGTCTTCAACTTGAAGATCCAGAAGGCCTCTCTTTCACCAAGCTTGTTCACTCTATTTCCCTGGCCACGTTTCGGGGGAACTTTGTCAATGATGCTCCATACAAAGGACCTCGCTGACTTGTTGTGTGTCTCGACAAAGTGTCTCACCAGGGGGGTAGTCTTAGACCCCATCCTAATATCTGACAAATGCTCCTTTATACTGGTTCGGGCCTCCCTCGTCGAGAGCCCAACATATTGCAGAGAACACACACTACATGTGATCAAGTACACTATATAAGTTTGTCTGCAGTTTAGACAATATCTAATCCTGTAGCTCTCACCCGTCACTGAGGATTTAAATACATCCCCTACCACAACCTTTTCACAGGCAACACACGTGTGATGGTGGCATCTAAAAACACCCACAGATGTCAGCCAGGATGAGGCACTATGCCCAACAGGCTCTGACCAAATCATAGTGGGGGCAACCATGTTGCCAATTGTTCTGTTCTTTTTGTACGCAAATCTGATCCCCCTCTCCACTACATCTGCTAGTCCATCATCTGCTTGCAAGAGATTAAAATGCTTGCCCACTATTTCACAAACTTCTTCATATTGTTTGGAGTACTCAGTGATGAAAGACACTCTAGTGGTGAAATCCTGGTCGCCCCCCTCTCTCTCTCTCCTTTTGGTTCCAGATAATAATGTTTCTCTGGGAATTCTCTCTACATCTTTCCTAGCCTTCATAATTAGACGGGGATCATATCCCCTCTCCTTTAGTCTAAGGGTCAAGTCATCCGCCTGTCTTTCATACACAGACTGAAAAGTACAGTTCCTTTTCAGGCGGATAAATTGACCCTTAGCCACACCCCTGAATACTCTCCTTGGGTGACAGCTAGAGGCGTGCAACAGAGAATTCCCCGCTATGGGTTTGCGGAAAACCTCCGTACAAATCCCTTTACCTTCTACACCCTCCAGTGAAATGTCTAGAAAATTGACACACCTGTCTTGAACCTCAGACGTGAACCTCAAATCACAGTCATTATTATCCAAATTTCTCACAAACTCACCCAGTTGGGACTCAGTTCCTCCCCAGATGAATAGTAGATCATCAATAAAGCGACCATACCAGATGATCTCTGTTCTGAAGGGATTCTGATCCCCAAAGACGTGGGACAACTCCCACCACCCCATGAAGATGTTGGCATAGGATGGGGCAAACTTTGCTCCCATGGCTGTCCCACGCCTCTGGAGATAGAACTGTCCCATAAACTCAAAATAATTGTGGGTGAGGAGGAACCGAGTCACCTCAACCACAAAGTTGATGAACACTGGTTGCTCACCATAATGCCTGTTGAGGAAAAAACGTACTGCCTCTACCCCTTTATCATGAGGAATGCAGGTGTAGAGGGACTTAACATCCACAGTGAGCCATCTGTATTGGTTGTTCCACTTAACCTGATTCAGCAGGTTTAGAACATGTTTCGTGTCAGCCAAATGGCTCCACAGAGTGCTCACTATTGGCTGCAAGACGCCATCCAACCACTCCGAAAGGTGCTCAAGTAATGAGCCAATCCCACTCACAATTGGCCTCCCCTGCACGTTCACCAAAGATTTATGTACCTTCGGGAGATGGTTGAAAGTTGCTATAGTAGGGTTCACAACAAGCAGATACTCTTTTGTAGCCTGGTCAATGAACCCACCCTCCACCCCATCATCAACAAGGGAGGCCAACTGTGACTGGTAGGCTCGAGTGGGGTCCCCTGGTAGCAACAGATAGTCATCCACATTGGTAAGTTGTCTCATGGCCTCTGAGATAAAATCCTCTCTATTTTGCAGGACAATGGTGCCACCTTTGTCCGCCGCCCTGATGATAATCCCATCATTCTTACCAAGCTTATCTATTGCAATTTTTTTGTTTCCTGGTGATATTGCTCTTTTCCCCTCTCACAGATTTGTAATACAGGCGGGTGAGATCCTCTTCAACCCTGCTTTGGAATTTCTCCAGAAGGTTACCTCGACATTGAATGGGGTAAAAGGTGGATTTCTCCTTAAAATTAGGTAACCTGTTGGATACAGTTAGGTTGCTCCCCCCACCTTCTGAGAGAGATTCCAAAGTCCCAATATCACAAAACTCCTGGAAACTTAGGGTACTATCCCTCTGTGAACCCATTGGTCTCAATCTATCCTTCCAATTCATGGTATCGTGGCTCTCATTAAGATCTCTCATGGGATTCATCTTAAAGTACTTTTTTAAAGTCAAATCACGTATGAGTTTGTTGACATTAAGTAGTGTCCTGAATAGGTCAAAGTCAGCCGTGGGCACAAACGTTAAGCCTAGGCTCAAGGCTTCTACTTCGCTAGTATCTGGAGTATAGTTCGAAAGATTGATAATATTCAGAACCTGTAGTTCCCCCTTCCTCTTCCTCATCTCTGAGGGTACCTCCGTTGCTCCTTGTATTGATGGTTTGTATCCTGGGTCCTGTGTGGGTCTCCTTCTCCCCCCCCTTCTGGTCTTTTTTGGGGGATGGAAAAAACCTGATCGATCTGGGTCTGGTCTGGATTCCTGGTCTCACCCCTCTGACCTGTACTCGTGGTCGGTTCCTCCCTGTAATTTGTCTGGGAATAGAATTGTTGGGTTGGTGCCTTGAGAATTGGGGTTGTTTCCTTGGGTCTTACACTTTGGTCTGGCGGGCGTTCTTCCCCTCCCGAACCGGACCCTGATCCATCTGACTCACCCTCACTCTCAAAGAAATTGACTCTCCTTCCTCTATGTCTTCTATGTCTGTTACCACCACGTTGCTGATTGGGGTGGAAGGTATTTTTTCCTTGCTCCCTCCTCAACAGTGATCTGTCCCTTTTATTCCAGATGTAGACTCTGTTGAGGTCATAGTCCTGTTGATCCCGCAGGTACTTGTTGTGCTTAATCTGTAGGAGTAAGGTCTTAGTCTCAGCTATTACTCGTTGTAGTGTATCATTAAACTTAAGGAAATTCGTATCCTCACTCCGGGTATTAAGCTCTTTTTGTATTTCCCTTATTTTAATTGTTGTATCCTCCAATTCCTTTTGTTTGTATTCACATATTAATTAGTTTGAAAGAACACTCAGAAAGGTTACTGTTCCACAATTCGATAAATGTCTTATCATCGGTCAGGAAGGTTGGATACTTATTGAGTCTCAGTCCTCTGGGGAAAATACCCAACTCATGGTATTTGTTTAGAGTATTTATATCCCAGAACAATTTATCCTCTTTCAGGAGTAAAAATTCTAATTCCTCAAAGAGTGTTATCAGATTGTAATTTCTTTTGTTTGTTGAAAATTTTTTATAACAATCCTTGATATTAAGATCCCTTTCTTCCACCGGCCTTAATGCGAACAGGGTAGGGGTTCTCTCTGTATTGGTAGTACCCTCATTGTCCATATTGACCGCTGATTCAAATGACAATGTGTAAACACCCGGAGTCCGGCCAGACTCCACACTTCAGTGTTAAGGCAATTGAACAAAGTAGGAGGAAAAAGAACGATGGGTGTTTACACGAACTTATGACACAAGTAATAATCTGTCAAATGTGATGGTGTGTATAGGCAAAAAAGAGCACTTGATATCCACCCCTTGATGCAGTCCCTTGATGCAGTCTAGAAGCTAAGTATTTTAAACTTTTGTTTGTTCACTTGTGTTTTAAGAGGCTATGAGTAAGGCTCACGCCGAAACGCGTTAGCCGCTGTTCTGTCATTTAGCTCATTCTTTTTCATGCACTTTCATCTCTGTATTGGGTTTATTATCATTTTAAGAGGGACGTTTCCCTGAATATTTTTTCTGCTATATGTTTTTGTACCCTGTTCATGTTTCTCTATTAAACTATTGTGCAACGGCCATCCCCAGGTGCTCCTGTGTTCTCGTATGTGTTTCACTTTGTACCCAAGGCCGGAGTGAGCACTGGTGTTTGGCCGCTAACTGCTGATTCATTTGACCACCGAGGGACAGCTCGTGGGACCAGGGGTCGATAACAGCCTCCCCTATTATAACCTAGGCAATCAACTCTGCAGGACGGTGAGATATGGAGAGAGCCGCCGGAGCAGTTTTTGATAAGGTATTCACCTAGTGTTTTTTGAAGGGGTATCTGTTTGTCACCAATTCAACAATAGTGTGACTTTAGACCCAATTCCCTGTCTATATTCACCTGTACCCAGGGAGGGAGGAACCCTGGTGTGCAGGATTAAGTTTGAACTGTCTATTGCAAGAGCATCAAGGGGTGGATATCAAGTGCTCTTTTTTGCCAATACACACCATCACATTTGACAGATTATTACTTGTGTCATAAGTTCGTGTAAACACCCATCGTTCTTTTTCCTCCTACTTTGTTCAATTAGCTTACCTGTATCCTCTGTATCTGCTGCACTGACCTGGTATCCTGTGTCTGCCTGCTGAGTCTTCTGTATCCTGCTGTACCAGTGGCAGCTTACCTGTATCCTCTGTATCTGCTACACTGACCTGGTATCCTGTGTCTGCCTGCTGAGTCTCATGTATCCTGCTGTACCAGTGGCAGCTTACCTGTATCCTCTGTATCTGCTACACTGACCTGGTATCCTGTGTCTGCCTGCTGAGTCTCCTGTATCCTGCTGTACCAGTGGCAGCTTACCTGTATCCTCTGTACCTGCTGCACTGACCTGGTATCTTGTGTCTGCCTGCTGAGTCTCCTGTATTCTACTGTACCAGTGGCAGCTTCCCTGTATCCTCTGTATCTGCTGCACTGACCTGGTATCCTGTGTCTGCCTGCTGAGTCTCCTGTATCCTGCTGTACCAGTGGCAGCTTACCTGTATCCTCTGTACCTGCTGCACTGACCTGGTATCCTGTGTCTGCCTGCTGAGTCTCCTGTATTCTACTGTACCAGTGGCAGCTTACCTGTATCCTCTGTATCTGCTGCACTAACCTGGTATCCTGTGTCTGCCTGCTGAGTCTCCTGTATCCTGCTGTACCAGTGGCAGCTTACCTGTATCCTCTGTATCTGCTGCACTAACCTGGTATCCTGTGTCTGCCTGCTGAGTCTCCTGTATCCTGCTGTCCAAGTGACAGCTTAACCCTATCCCACTGTTCCTGCTGCACTTATTTGGTATCTTGTATCTGCTTGCTGAGTCTCCGGTATCCTGCTGTACCAGCTTACCAATATCCCTCTGTACCTGTTGCACTTACCTAGTATCCTGTATCTGCCTGCTGATACTCCTGTATCCTACTGTACCAGTGACAGCTTACCTGTATCCTCTGTAACTGCTGCACTGACCTGGTATCCTGTGTCTGCCTGCTGAGTCTCATGTATCCTGCTGCACCAATGGCAGCTTACCTGTATCCTCTGTATCTGCTGCACTGACCTGGTATCCTGTATCTGCCTGCTGAGTTTCATGTATCCTGCTGCAACAGTGGCAGCTTACCTGTATCCTCTGTATCTGCTGCACTGACCTGGTATCCTGTGTCTGCCTGCTGAGTCTCATGTATCCTGCTGCACCAGTGGCAGCTTACCTGTATCCTCTGTACCTGCTGCACTGACCTGGTATCCTGTGTCTGCCTGCTGAGTCTCCTGTATTCTACTGTACCAGTGGCAGCTTACCTGTATCCTCTGTACCTGCTGCACTGACCTGGTATCCTGTGTCTGCCTGCTGAGTCTCCTGTATCCTGCTGTACCAGTGGCAGCTTACCTGTATCCTCTGTATCTGCTGCACTGACCTGGTATCCTGTGTCTGCCTGCTGAGTCTCCTGTATCCTGCTGCACCAGTGGCAGCTTACCTGTATCCTCTGTACCTGCTGCACTGACTTGATATTCTGTGTCTGCCTGCTGAGTCTCCTGAATTCTACTGTACCAGTGGCAGCTTACCTGTATCCTCTGTATCTGCTGCACTGACCTGGTATCCTGTGTCTGCCTGCTGAGTCTCCTGTATCCTGCTGTACCAGTGGCAGCTTACCTGTATCTTCTGTATCTGCTGCACTGACCTGGTATCCTGTGTCTGCCTGCTGAGTCTCATGTATCCTGCTGTACCAGTGGCAGCTTACCTGTATCCTCTGTACCTGCTGCACTAACCTGGTATCCTGTGTCTGCCTGCTGAGTCTCCTGTATTTTACTGTACCAGTGGCAGCTTAACCCCATCCCACTGTTCCTGCTGCACTTATTTGGTATCTTGTATCTGCTTGCAGAGTCTCTGGTATCCTGCTGTACCAGCTTACCAATATCCCTCTGTACCTGCTGCACTGACCTGGTATCTTGTATCTGCCTGCTGAGTCTCATGTATCCTGCTGTATCAGTGGAAGCTTACCTGTATCCTCTGTACCTGCTGCACTGACCTGGTATCCTGTGTCTGCCTGCTGAGTCTCATGTATCCTGCTGTACCAGTGGCAGCTTACCTGTATCCTCTGTACCTGCTGCACTGACCTGGTATCCTGTGTCTGATTGCTGAGTCTCATGTATCCTGCTGTACCAGTGGCAGCTTACCTGTATCCTCTGTACCTGCTGCACTGACCTGGTATCCTGTGTCTGCCTGCTGAGTCTCCTGTATTCTACTGTACCAGTGGCAGCTTACCTGTATCCTATGTACCTGCTGCACTGACCTGGTATCCAATGTCTGCCTGCTGAGTCTCCTGTATCCTGCTGTACCAGTGGCATCTTACCTGTATCCTCTGTACCTGCTGCACTGACCTGGTATCCTGTGTCTGCCTACTGAGTCTCATGTATCCTGCTGTACCAGTGGCAGCTTACCTGTATCCTCTGTATCTGCTGCACTGACCTGTTATCCTGTGTCTGCCTGCTGAGTCTCATGTATCCTGCTGTACCAGGGGCAGCTTACTTGTATCCTCTGTACCTGCTGCACTAACCTGGTATCCCGTGTCTGCCTGCTGAGTCTCCTGTATCCTGCTGTACCAGTGGCAGCTTACCTGTATCCTCTGTATCTGCTGCACTGACCTGGTATCCTGTGTCTGCCTGCTGAGTCTCCTGTATCCTGCTGCACCAGTGGCAGCTTACCTGTATCCTCTGTACCTGCTGCACTGACTTGATATTCTGTGTCTGCCTGCTGAGTCTCCTGAATTCTACTGTACCAGTGGCAGCTTACCTGTATCCTCTGTATCTGCTGCACTGACCTGGTATCCTGTGTCTGCCTGCTGAGTCTCCTGTATCCTGCTGTACCAGTGGCAGCTTACCTGTATCTTCTGTATCTGCTGCACTGACCTGGTATCCTGTGTCTGCCTGCTGAGTCTCATGTATCCTGCTGTACCAGTGGCAGCTTACCTGTATCCTCTGTACCTGCTGCACTAACCTGGTATCCTGTGTCTGCCTGCTGAGTCTCCTGTATTCTACTGTACCAGTGGCAGCTTAACCCCATCCCACTGTTCCTGCTGCACTTATTTGGTATCTTGTATCTGCTTGCAGAGTCTCCGGTATCCTGCTGTACCAGCTTACCAATATCCCTCTGTACCTGCTGCACTGACCTGGTATCTTGTATCTGCCTGCTGAGTCTCATGTATCCTGCTGTACCAGTGGAAGCTTACCTGTATCCTCTGTACCTGCTGCACTGACCTGGTATCCTGTGTCTGCCTGCTGAGTCTCATGTATCCTGCTGTACCAGTGGCAGCTTACCTGTATCCTCTGTACCTGCTGCACTGACCTGGTATCCTGTGTCTGATTGCTGAGTCTCATGTATCCTGCTGTACCAGTGGCAGCTTACCTGTATCCTCTGTACCTGCTGCACTGACCTGGTATCCTGTGTCTGCCTGCTGAGTCTCCTGTATTCTACTGTACCAGTGGCAGCTTACCTGTATCCTATGTACCTGCTGCACTGACCTGGTATCCAATGTCTGCCTGCTGAGTCTCCTGTATCCTGCTGTACCAGTGGCATCTTACCTGTATCCTCTGTACCTGCTGCACTGACCTGGTATCCTGTGTCTGCCTACTGAGTCTCATGTATCCTGCTGTACCAGTGGCAGCTTACCTGTATCCTCTGTATCTGCTGCACTGACCTGTTATCCTGTGTCTGCCTGCTGAGTCTCATGTATCCTGCTGTACCAGTGGCAGCTTACCTGTATCCTCTGTATCTGCTGCACTGACCTGGTATCCTGTGTCTGCCTGCTGAGTCTCATGTATCCTGCTGTACCAGGGGCAGCTTACTTGTATCCTCTGTACCTGCTGCACTAACCTGGTATCCCGTGTCTGCCTGCTGAGTCTCCTGTATCCTGCTGTACCAGTGGCAGCTTACCTGTATCCTCTGTATCTGCTGCACTGACCTGGTATCCTGTGTCTGCCTGCTGAGTCTCCTGTATCCTGCTGTACCAGTGGCAGCTTACCTGTATCCTCTGTATCTGCTGCACTGACCTGGTATCCTGTGTCTGCCTGCTGAGTCTCCTGTATTCTACTGTACCAGTGGCAGCTTACCTGTATCCTCTGTACCTTCTGCACTGACCTGGCATCCTATGTCTGCCTGCTGAGTCTCCTGTATCCTGCTGTACCAGTGGCATCTTACTTGTATCCTCTGTACCTGCTGCACTGACCTGGTATTCTGTGTCTGCCTGCTGAGTCTCATGTATCCTGCTGTACCAGTGGCAGCTTACCTGTATCCTCTGTATCTGCTGCACTGACCTGTTATCCTGTGTCTGCCTGCTGAGTCTCATGTATCCTGCTGTACCAGTGGCAGCTTACCTGTATCCTCTGTATCTGCTGCACTGACCTGGTATCCTGTGTCTGCCTGCTGAGTCTCCTGTATCCTGCTGTACCAGTGGAAGCTTACCTGTATCCTCTGTATCTGCTGCACTTACCTGGTATCCTGTGTCTGCCTGCTGATACTCCTGTATCCTGCTTTACTAGTCGCAGCTTACCTGTATCCTGCTGTACCTGCTGCACTCACCTGGTATCCCACGGCAGCCTCACCAACAGTCCCCGCTGGGTATCCTGGACCTGCTGAGTCTGCTGTATCCTGCTGTACCTGCTGCACTCACTTTGTATCTCATGGCAGCTTTACCAACACTTCCCACTGGGTATCCTAGGCCTGCTGAGTCTCCTGTATCCTGCTGTACTAGTGGCAGCTTACCTGTTTTCTGCTGTAACCGCTGCATTTACATGGTATTCTGTAGCAGCCTCACCAACAGTACCTACTGGGTATCCTGTGCCTGCTGAATCTCTTTTGTTTACGGTACCCATGGCATTGTACGTGAATTCTGCTCTACCCATGGCATCTACCTTATTTTCACGTTCCAGTGTATAACTACTCAGGAGACAGACCCTCGGGGCAGTGGTAGGGAATTGGACACACCGACCCCTGACCCAGGGAAGAGTATCCGGGAGGTGGATAGTTGAGATTCTGTGATTCATAGTTGCAAGGTGTTATTGCGGGTTTCATAAAGTGTAAAACATATGTATGCGTATCTTTTGTCTTCAAAAGGAAAAATTATAGATACTGTGACTCATAGTTACTATGAGTTGCTGCAGGATTCATGAAGTGCAAAACATAACAATGCAAGATATTCAGACTTCAAAGGAAACCAATAGTAGATTGTGATTCATAGATGCAAGGAGTTACTGCAGGGTTCACAGTACATAATATTAGTTAGAGCTGTTTGCCAGAGTAATAAGCAGAGCAGCACAGGTGATAGGCAAGCTGCAAGTTAAAGCATTAAATACTGTTGTGGCAAATAATAGAGAATTACAGGAAAGCAGTTAAACTGAACACATAAATGCAGAGTTTTTAATATATATATTTGCAGGATATTTGAGCAATGACAACTTGTAGCAGTGAATAGTTGTAAGGTTCAGAAAAGATTCAGTTGTAGCAATCAGAGAATGATTATAGCAAATTACAAACTTGTAATTTAGATTGAGTTCATAGTTTGCAAAATAGCAGTGTCCAGGAAGCAATGCAATGTAAGCTTCTTTCAAATGATCTATCTCTGCCCAAGTATAGGTATTACTTTGTGTGCTTCTGGGAGTGATAGATTGTTTCTTCTTATTGCCTTACTGTGTTTGAACCCTGCCTGTCTGACTACTCTGCCTGCTATACCCCTGGATTGCTACTCTATTTCTGAATTCTCCCTGTCTGACTACTCCACCCGTTGAACCCCTAAATTGCTGGACTGATATATTGCTGCTGAAAATTCAGAATAGTGGACACAGCACACCTGTATTTTCCTTTAGTGGGGCACGGAGCAACAGACTTGCCAAGTCTCACCAACATCCATGAATTTCAAAAAACTCCAGCCACCAACTTCTTTAAAAGACCTTTATTCTTTTGTCTTGGGTCCCATTGATAATTACAACATTTCAAGCCTGCACTAGGCTGTTAGTTATGTACATGACTAAAAGCCTAGTGCAGGCTTGAAATGTTGGAATTATCAATGGGACCCAAGACAAAAGAATAAAGGTCTTTTAAAGAAGTTGGTGGCTGGAGTTTTTTGAAATTCATGGATATTGCTGCTGAACCCTGCCTGTCTAACTACTCTGCTTATTAACCCCTGTTATTCTGGATTGCCTCTTTGTTGCTGAACCCTGCCTGCCGGACCATTCTAGTGGTGTGCCCTTGGACTGCTATACCGTTGCCAAACAGTGCCTACCTGACCATTCTAGTGGTTTGTCCTTGGACTGCTTTACTGTTGCTGAATTCTACCTGTCTGACCATTCCAGTGATTTGCCTTGCACTGTTCTGCCGTTGCCACTGGGGACTGTCCTGTCTGTGGTGAGTGCCGCTCTCCTCATCTTACTAACTTTCTCTGCTCTGGGATATTCCCTTTCATTCTGTCTCAACGCCGGGATAACAAGACTACTGGCCGAGTTCGGTCTGACAGAGGGGTATCCCACGAGCATAACAGTCAACCCATAGAAAGTTAATATGTAACCCAACATTTCAGAAATGTCAGCCATGGTAAATTTGAAGGCAGTGCAATATATATAGCAGGAACATTTCATATGAGTTTTAAAATACCTTTTTTTGCTGAGATTTGCAACATATCTTCTCAATTATCTCAGTGACTGGAAGCCTCACAGTATGGTAAAACCAAATTCGGGAGAAACATTTTTTTTCCTTGGTCAGAATAATATTGTAGTTGACAGTGTCTATCTCTATGGATTAAGAGTTAAGCAGACCACAGTACCCCGAAAAAAGCCCAATTGCAGAAAATAGCTGACCAGGTGAGTGCCTAGGCAACTGACCAAGTGAGCACCCATGTGCCAAATAAAAAAGGCCTAGACAACTGCAAGAAGCAGTTTAGTAATATAAAGAATATCAGCAAAGCCAAGAAGAAAGATCTTGCCAGGGTACTGGATGAAGTACAGCAAATGTTGCAGATCTCCTAGAATATGAAAGGAAGTTGCTCCTACTGCAAACCAGTTGGACATTCAGAATGATAATATTCTCTCACAAGATGCTTCAACAAACACACAATATATCACACCTAGGACATAAGATACAAGGTCTTTTAAAGAAATTTGATTTCACAGCTTGCCATTCATCTGGTGTGCTTGGCAGGCAAAGCTAAGGTGAAAAACATGCTTTAAAGACTGTCTTCTGATAACAGGAGAAAATGGGCTCACTCATTCCAACTACAACACTGGATACCAATTGGAATGACCAGTTGTCAAAAAATGGAGACTGACTAGACCTTTCAGTATTTCTAGTTTGGCCTGTGCCCACAACATTAATGGCTTTCCTGACCTCACTATGTAGCGTTAAGATTGAATCCCAGTTAAACTAAAACCTCCAATTTCCAGGTCTATGACAGGTTTTAGTCCACATCTGGGTAAAAATAGTTTTTAGATAGATATTTTAAAGTCACTAACGCTATGCTAGCTGTTAGGTGGGGGCCTCAAAAGAAATCAATATGGGTCCCAGACCAAGGTATAGAATATCAATAGAATGATTATCCCAGGACAGTATAATGGGCCAACATAACAGTTACCTACTTTGCAACTGTGCAGACTGTGAGCTGTACCAATGAGATCTTTGTTTATATTTCAGATGTTTCATAACAGATGCAGGAAACATAATCAAATTGAAGAAAGCACCTGTCATCTCTGTGAGAAGACCCAGGTGGTTTCTGAGGGTCTTTTGTACCCATATTTGGATATGGTCTTATAAAAGTAAAGGGATGCAAATGAGAAAAAGCAGACAGGTAAGGTTCCTAGCTAGGGAACCTCTCCTCCTGGTAGCAGACAAGCAGCATCCTTTGTCTGCATTTATTATTGCTCAAGTGTATGCTTATGCAGCATCTGCCCTGAGCAAAGAACATTAATCACTCAGGAGGAACAAGTTCAGAGTGATTTAACCCAAGGTTGGTAGAAATTCTTATTACTATATAAGTAATGTATGTGGAGATTTCTTTAAATACAATCTTAAAACTTGTATTTCTAAACTCCTATAACCAAAAATTTCTCTGCACTGATTGTCAAACTTGATGATTTATAGTTTTCATAAGTTTTCATATCTGCTATAATGTCTTTGGGATATTTCAATGATAAAAATAGAACATTTGCATAGAGTGATATTTCCTTTTCCACTCACTGCTAGATGTTCTATTACAAGTTTAAATAAGAAGCATTATTACTTTGTGTATATAAAGAGATTGGCATGGCCTGTCCTCTATTTACTTATGGTATACTGTAAGACTCACAGAGGTTGTAACTCTATCTGTTTGACAGCTTTCTTGATAGCCTGTCACTAAGCACTCACACTAAACTACACTGTTCTACCCCCTATACCGGCGCCCCCCGCAACTAAATAAAGTTACTAACCCCTAAACCGCCGCTCCTAGACCCCGCTGCAAGTCTTATAAATGTATTAACCCCTAAACCGCCGCTCCCGGACACCATTACCACCTACATTATACCTAGTAACCCCTATCCTGCCCCCCCATACCGTCGCCCTCTATAATAAAGTTATTAACCCCTATCCTGCTGATCCCGCACCTCGCCGCAAATAAATAAATAGTTTAACCCCTAAACCGCCGCTCCTTGAACCCGCCACAACCTATATTAAATTTATTAACACCTATCCTGCCCCCCCTACACCGTCGCCACCTATAATACATTTATTAACCCCTATCCAGCTTCCCACTACACCGCCGCCACTGTAATAAAATTATTAACCCCTAAACCTAAGTCTAACACTAACCCTAATACCCCCCTAACTTAAATATTAATTAAATAAATCTAAATAATATTTCTATTATTAACTAAGTTAATCCTATTTAAAACTAAATACTTACCTATAAAATAAACCCTAATATAGCTACAATATAAATAATAATTATATTGTAGCTATCTTAGGATTTATTTTTATTTTACAGGTACCTTTCAATTTATTTTAACTAGGTACAATAGCTATTAAATAGTTATTAACTATTTAATAGCTTACCTAGCTAAAATAAAGAGAAATGTACCTGTAAACTAAAAACTAACCTAAGTTACAATTACACCTAACACTACACTATACTTTAATAAATTATTCCTATTTAAAACTAAATACTTACCTGTAAAATAAACCCTAAGGTAGCTACAATATAATTAATAATTACATTGTAGCTATCTTAGGATTTATATTTATTTTACATGTAACTTTGTATTTATTTTAGCTAGTTAGAATAGTTATTAAATAGTTATTAACTATTTAATAACTACCTAGCTAAAAGAAATACAAAATTACCTGTAAAATAAATCCTAACCTAAGTTACAATTAAACCTAACACTACACTATCATTACATTAATTAAATAAATTAACTACAAATAACTACAATTAAATACAATTACATAAACTAACTTAATTACAAAAAAATAAATAAAGCTAAGTTACAAAAAATAAAAAAAATAAGTTACAAACATTTAAAAAAATATTACAAAATAACAAACCCCCCCAAAATAAAAAAATGCCCTACCCTATTCTACATTAAAAAAGTTCAAAGCTCTTTTACCTTACCAAGCCAATCAGATTCAAGTTCAATCCGATTGGCTGATCCAGTCAGCCAATCAGATTGAGCTCGCATTCTATTGGCTGTTCCGATCAGCCAATAGAATGCGAGCTCAATCTGATTGGCTGACTGGATCAGCCAATCGGATTGAACTTGAATCTGATTGGCTGATTCAATCAGCCAATCAGATTTTTCCTACCTTAATTCCGATTGGCTGATAGAATCCTATCAGCCAATCGGAATTGAAGGGACGCCATCTTGGATGACGTCCCTTAAAGGAGCCTTCATTCGTCGGTAGTCCGTCGGGAAAGAAGGATGTTCCGCGTCGGCGGGATGAAGATTCAAGACCCGGCTTGGAAGATGACCTCGCCCGGATAGAAGACTTCTTCAGCGCCTCTTGGAAGATGACCTCGCCCGGATGGAAGATTTCTTCAGCGCTGCTTGGAGGATCACTTCATCGGATGGAAGATTTCTTCAGCGCCCCTTGGATGATCACTTCTGCCGCTCCGGATGTCCTCTTCGGTTCCATCGCTGCTCGGTTGAGTGAAGACGACTCAAGGTAGGCTGATCTTCAGGGGATTAGTGTTAGGTTATTTTAAGGGGGGTTTGGGTTAGATTAGGGGTATGTGGGTGGTGGGTTTTAATGTTGGGGGGGTTGTATTTTTCTTTTACAGGCAAAAGAGCTGAATTCTTTGGGGCATGCCCCCACAAAAGGCCCTTTTAAGGGCTGGTAAGGTAAAAGAGCTTTGAACTTTTTTAATGTAGAATAGGGTAGGGCATTTTTTTATTTTGGGGGGGTTTGTTATTTTATTAGGGGGCTTAGATTAGGTGTAATTAGCTTAAAATTTTAATATTTTTAAAATGTTTGTAACTAATTTTTTTATTTTTTGTAACTTAGCTTTTTTTATTTTTTGTTCTTTAGTTAGTTTATTTAATTGAATTTAATTGTAGTTATTTGTAGTTAATTTATTTAATTTATTTAATGATAGTGTAGTGTTAGGTTTAATTGTAACTTAGGTTAGGATTTATTTTACAGGTAATTTTGTATTTCTTTTAGCTAGATAGTTATTAAATAGTTAATAACTATTTAATAACTATTCTAACTAGCTAAAATAAATACAAAGTTACCTGTAAAATAAATATAAATCCTAAGATAGCTACAATGTAATTATTAATTATATTGTAGCTATCTTATGGTTTATTTTACAGGTAAGTATTTAGTTTTAAATAGGAATAATTTATTAAAGTATAGTGTAGTGTTAGGTGTAATTGTAACTTAGGTTAGTTTTTAGTTTACAGGTACATTTCTCTTTATGTTAGCTAGGTAGCTATTAAATAGTTAATAACTATTTAATAGCTATTGTACCTAGTTAAAATAAATTGAAAGTTGCCTGTAAAATAAAAATAAATCCTAAAATAGCTGCAATATAATTATTATTTATATTGTAGCTATATTAGGGTTTATTTTAAAGCTAAGTATTTAGTTTAAATAGGATTAATTTAGTTCATAATAGAAATATTATTTAGATTTATTTAATTAATATTTAAGTTAGGGGGGTGTTAGGGTTAGTGTTAGACTTAGGTTTAGGGGTTAATAGTTTTATTACAGTGGCGGCGGTGTAGAGGGGGGCAGGATAGGGGTTAATAAATGTATTATAGGTGGCGACGGTGTAGGGGGGTCAGATTAGGGGTTAATAAATTTAATATAGGTTAATATAGGTTTTAAAGCTAAGTATTTAGTTTAAATAGGATTAATTTAGTTCATAATAGAAATATTATTTAGATTTATTTAATTAATATTTAAGTTAGGGGGGGTGTTAGGGTTAGTGTTAGACTTAGGTTTAGGGGTTAATAGTTTTATTACAGTGGCGGCGGTGTAGAGGGGGGCAGGATAGGGGTTAATAAATGTATTATAGGTGGCGACGGTGTAGGGGGGTCAGATTAGGGGTTAATAAATTTAATATAGGTTGCGGCAGGTCAGGGAGCGGCGGTTTAGAGGTTAAACTATTTATTTGCGGCGAGGTGCGGGATCGGCAGGATAGGGGTTAATAACTTTATTATAGAGGGCGGCGGTATAGGGGGGGGCAGGATAAGGGGTTACTAGGTATAATGTAGGTGGCGGTGGGCTCCGGGAGCGGCGGTTTAGGGGTTAATATGTATAGAGTAGCTTGCGGTGGGCTCCGTGAGCGGCGGTTTAGGGGTTAATCATTTTATTTAGTTGCGGCGGTGTAGGGGGGGACAGATTAGAGGTGTTTAGACTCGGGGTACATGTTAGGGTGTTAGGTGTAGACAGCTCCCATTGATTCCTATGGGATCCGCCGCCTCCAGGGTGGCGGTTTGAAAACCAGGTACGCTGGGCCGTAAAAGTGCCGAGCGTACCTGCTAGTTTTTTGATAACTAGCAAAAGTAGTCAGATTGTGTGCGGAACATCTGGAGTGACGTAAGAATCGATCTGTGTCGGACTGAGTCGGGCGGATCGAAGTTTACGTCACAAAATTCTACTTTTGCCGGTCTCTAGCCTTTGATAACTAAGGCGAATCAGCCTCGCCACAAATACGCTGCGGAATTCCAGCGTATTTGAGGTTGACGGCTTGATAACTAGGCCTCCATGAATGTTATTTAGAGTCCTGATATGCTCATAGACTGAGGGATGACGATATAGTCATTTTATAGGAATTAGCTTAAAAGAGAAACTTGATAAGTATATTCTTTTACTGCAGTACTCAGGTAAGAATATACTGCTTAATACTGAGAGTCAATCTGAGCAAACAGAGGTTAAAATGAATTTGTAATTTCTCAATTGCAAATGAATGTTATGAAATGGTTAGCATAAGTTCAGTTAGTAATATGTAGAGACGAATACTTAGAACCACAGGTAAGCAAGGTTGTTAAATCACACACCGTCTGGGAATGAACAGTTAGGTTCAAAGCATGTTAGTTTACACACAGCGTGAGAGGGCAGAATATAGTTTGCTGCAAAGTTCCACTGCATACAATATAAGAGCTCACAAGGTGGATAGGCAGTCTTATGAAAGGAATATTGATACAAGTGTAATCCTGGTATTGCAACAAGGATAAACAATTAAACTGTACCGTACTTCAGATGCAGGAAAAGGGAGAACAGTTTGTCCAGAGAGAGGTGTGCAGGCTCAGCTGAGTGACGTCATCGGCGCTGATTGAAGGCAGCGTGGAAGTGAGATTGGAGGATCCTGAAGCAGCAGGGATTGTAAGTAACTGTAGAGGTAAGAATAAGAACTGCAGATAACAGAGACTTGAAATCGGCTTGGAGAACCAAAATACTCAGAGGCTAGTAGCAGGTGTACCGATAATAGAAAATAGTCCACAACAGCAAATTACCTAGCAAAGAGGTAGAGGAGGAGGGGCCCTAAAGGGACAGTAAACCTTAAAAATAATGTTATATAATTCTGCACATAGTGCACAATTATATAACATTATATTAGCCAAACATTTATAAAACATAATTTCCCCTATTAATTTAAAAAAAAAACTCTGTTTCACAGACCCGCTCTCTGCTCTCTGCTGAGCTGGTCTGTTATATTTACTCAGCGCATCAGGCCAGCTGTATAGTCACAGCCCGGCCCGACCGCGCCATAAGAGAGCAGAGAGCGGGTCTGTGAAACAGCGTTTTTTTTTTTTTTTTTTAAATTAATAGGGGAAATTATGTTTTATAAATGTTTGGCTAATATAATGTTATATAATTTTGCACTATGTGCAGAATTATATAACATTATTTTTAAAGTTTACTGACACTTTAAATAGGGAGTCGTAACAGATTTAAAGGTATACACACAGATATGCGTGACAGAACACCACCTTCAAAGAGCCGCTCAGCGGATCACGGTCTAGGGCGATCGGGATGACGCCTATGGAACTGTGACACGGGGCTGTCAAGTTAAAAGAAGGTTCCCACGAATCCTCTGCTGCAAAACGTTTCCAACAGACTAAGTACTGTATGGTTTTTTTGTGATAACGAGAGTCCAAAATAGCTTCAACTTCATATTCCAAATCATCAAGAGGAATAACAGAAACTGAAGATTGTTGGGCATGAGGTCTTACAGGATGATAGGGTTTGAGCAGAGAGACATGGAAGGTTGAATGGCATTTATAAGAAGGAGGTAGTTGAAGAGTGACAGCATTCCGGTTAAGGACTTTCAATATTGGAAAGGGACTAACGAATAGACTACCAAGTTTCTTGCTGGGTATTTGGAGTTTCAAATACTTAGTAGAGAGCCATACATTGTCTCCAGGTTTATAGTCAGGAGCTGGTGTTCTTCTGAGATCATAATAAGACTTTTGTTTAGTTTGTGCTTCTTGTAGAGTTTCTTTGAGAATAGAAAACCCGTGTGCTATGGTATTAATTGTGTCGTTAACGAGAGGTGACGTGCTTTCACTCCTATGACACAGTTGATATGCAGGGTAGAAGACGTAATTAACATAAAACAGAGTGAGTTTGCTGGAGTTGTTAACAGCTGTTGGTAACAAGGACACCCAATTATCTTGTTGAACAGTGCAATAACAACGTAAGTATTGTTCTAAGGTCTGGTTAGTCCGTTCCGTCTGCCCATTTGTCTGGGGATGGAATGCAGTGGAAAGTCTCATTTCAATCTGTAGTGTTTGACAAAGTTGAGACCAGAATTTTGAAGTGAATTGTGGTCACGGAATTGGGTAGACCATGGAGTTTAACTAGGTGTTTAAGGAAAAGATGGGCAGTTTCAGCGGCAGTAGGTAGACATAGAACAGGGATAAAATTAGTCATTTTTGAGAATAAATAGTTTACCACTAGTATTGTGTTATTATTAGAGGAAGGAGGTAAGTCAACAATGAAGTCCATGGCTATCGCTTGTCAAGGTCTGTCTGCAATGGGCATGGATAAAAGAAAACCATATGGATGGATCTTTTGATGTTTAGAAGTACAACAGATAGAACAGGATTGAATATAGTTGGTGACGGTGTGGTTCATCTTCGGCCAAAAGAAATCTCTTTGTACGAGATGTAAGGTCTTCTTTATGCCAGGATGACCCGATAAGAGGGAGTCATGTGCATATTTAAGTATATCCTCTCTAAGAGAATGGGGAACATATAGCTGTTGATTATAGTGTAACAGTCTATCTGAAGTTTTTCTGAGAGGTAGAGAAGATGATGAGGAGTCTTTTTCTTAATGTGATTTGATATGTTCAGCAGTGTGAGTGGTAAGAGATAAAACGGTCTTGTGGTATTATTGAACAGGGGGAGAGATCATATGAGGGTTTAAGGTCTTTTATGGACAAGGCGTCTTCCTTCATGTTCTTGCTACCGGTCCTATAGGTAATTAGGTAGTTAAACCTAGAAAAAAGAAGACTCCATCGGACTTGTCTTGAACTTAGAGTTTTATTAGTTTTTAAGTATTACAGATTCCTGTGGTCTGTGTAGATAATAATGGGTTGTAAAGTACCTTTGAGTAGATGCCTCCAGAACTCCAGAGATGCCTTAATGGCTAGTAATTCCTTTTCACCTATAGTATAATTGTATTCAGCATTATTCATGAGCCTAGAGAAGAAGGAGACTGGATGCAAGGAATCGGTTGTGGATTTCCTCTGAGAAAGAATGGCACAGATGGTGTAGTCAGTGGCATCTACTTCCAAAAAGTATTGTAACTGTGGGTCAGGGAATTGTAAGATAGGGGCTGTAATACATTTTTCTTTTAATAAGTTAAAAGCCTGATCCGCTTGAGAATTCCATGAATACTTGCATACCTTTTTTGTGAGGGTAGTGAGGGATTTAACTATAGATTAAAATCCTCTGATAAATTTTCTTTAAAAATTGGCAAAGCCAAAAAATTTCTGTACGTGTGTTTTTGACCTTGGGATAGGCCAATTGGTAATGGCTTCGACTTTCTTACTCTCCATGTGTATTCTGGATGGGAAGATGTTATACCCCAAAAAGGAAATGGAGTTGCTATTAAAGATACACTTTCACCCTTGGCGAAAAGAGAGTGAGCCCTTAATCTGGAGAGGACTAAACGTACGTGTTCAATGTGATTCTCTAGACAATCTGGATAAATTAAGATGTCATCTAAATAAACCACCATACAGATATCTAAGAGATCATGAAAAAAGTCATTCATGAAACACTGAAAGGTGGCAGGGGCGTTACACAGTCCATGACTGTGTACTCGAACAAGCCATACCTTGGTCGAAACGCAGTCAACCATTCATCTCCCTTTCTCATCCTGACAAGATTATAAGCACCCCTAGGATCTAATTTGGTGTATATCTTTGCTCTCTGTAGTCGCTCTATCAGTTTGTGGATTAACGGTAGCGGGTATCTATTCTTCCTAGTACATTTATTTAACTCCCTTTAGTCAATTATTGGTCTGATGCTATTGTCCTTATTCCTAATGAAAAATATAGTCAAAGAGAAATGCTTAGGAGCGCTAAATAGCTAAAGGTTAAAAAGACATTAGGAGGTGAACCAAAAAAGTTATACACCACAAGCTAGTAAAAGCAATAGTTTTATATTTCTAAAATAAGCTAAAATCAGAATATAGAAATAAATGTAACAAGTGTGTAATTCTATAGTAATAAATGTTACTAAACAATTTGCAACAATATAATAAAAAAACGGACATCTCCGATTAGAGTAAAAATAGGATATTACAATGTATAATTGCCACCACTAAGAAAGTAAAAAAAATGTGTTTTGCAAAACATATCAGTCAGTTCAAATATCAGCCCGAATAGTCATAGTTTATAAATCTGTATATCCAAATTGAGGAAGTGTAGACATATAAGTCCTTATGTTAAAGTATTTAACCAAATACCTGACGTTGCGAATGTCACAGTTAAGGGACCGCAGCTAGGTGTGTAGGCTGTTTGGTGTCAGTGTGTGCCTTTTCAGCCGTTATACCATACGTCACTGGTATATTCAGCTGTTCCAGTCCTATTGGACAATCTCAATTTCAAACACTCCAGGGTTTTTTTCGGTCAGGTAAATAGGACCGGAGCAGCCGAATAGACCAGGGACCTATGGTATAACGGCTGAGAAGGCACACACTGACGCCAAACAGCCTACACACCTAGCTGCAGTCCCTTAACTGTGACACTCGCAACGTCAGGTATTTGGTTAAATACTTTAACATAAGGACTTATATGTCTACACTTCCTAAATTTGGATATACAGATTTATAAACTATGACTATTCGGGTTGATATTTGAACTGACTGATATGTTTTGCAAAACACATTTTTTCTACTTTCTTAGTGGTGGCAATTATACATTGTAATATCCTATTTTTACTCTAATCTGAGACGTCCGTTTTTTTATTATATTGTTGCAAATTGTTTAGTAACATTTATTACTATAGAATTATACACTTGTTACATTTGTTTCTATATTCTGATTTTAGCTTATTTTAGAAATATAAAACTATTGCTTTTACTAGCTTGTGGTGTATAACTTTTTTGGCTCACTTCCTAATGTCTTTTTAACCTTTAGCTATTTAGCGCTCCTAAGCATTTCTCTTTGACTATACTAATTTTTACCTAATTGTTAGAGGATCTATTAGGGCCCTAGGAGTTTGGTTAAGTAGCTTAGCGGACATCTCTCCTTTTTACCTAATGAAAAATATGCCAGCACCTGCTAGCGAGGTTGAGGATCTGATGAACCCCTTTATTAGGTTGTCGTTTAATTACTCCTTAAGATGTTTGAGTTCAGGTTCTGACATAGGGTAAATATGTCCGTAAGGAATGGAAGAATTGGGGAGTAAATCAATGTGACAGTCGTATGGTATGTAGGGAGGTAAAATCTGTGCCTCTACCCTATCAAATACGTCTGAGTATTCCTTATAACAGGTAGGGATGTCACAATCCAACAACTGCATAATAGTATGTTTCTTATATGGTATACAAGTTTTACTACAATAATCAGAGTAAAAGTGAATTACATTCTTACCCCAATATATAGTGGGCTGATGAGTTTTTAGCCAAGGTAATCCTAAAATAACAGGGTATAGGGGTGTGGAAATAACCTCAAATATACATGAGTAGAAGAGACTGTGACTTGAATAGGTACAGTATTATGTGTTATGGGACCAGATTTAATCAATGAACCATCAACTACAGTGAGTGCTAGTGAATTATTTTTCTTTATTAAAGGAATCTTATTACAGTGAACAAACTCATAATCTATAAAATTGCCGGTGGCTCCGGAATCAATCACTGCTTGTGTTGTTGTATGATGAAGATCCCACTGTAGGGAGAGAGAGAGGGAGAAATGTGAGGAGGACATATTATTAGGGTATGAAGAATGTAGGTGACTTGGATTCTTACCCTTTTTTTGTTTTAGGAGACTAGGACAGTCCTTCACCCCGTGATCGTTCGCAGCACAATAAAGGCAAAGATTATGTAGCCTGCGTCTAGCATTTTCTTCAGCTTTTAATGGCCCTTTTATGAAGGCAATGTCCATAGGCTCTTCAGTATTCCTGGTGGAAGGTGAAGGTGTGTAGGAATAGGTTTTCCCGGTCATAGATTCAGTTGATCCTCTCTCTGATCTTCTCTCTCACAGATGACGATCTATTGAAATACATAATAGTATAAGGGTCTCCAGATCTGATGGTAAGACAGCACGGGCCAGCTCATCCTTTATTGGGTTGGATAAGCCCAAACGGAACTGGTCCCTTAGGGCTGCAGTGTTCCATTGGGTATCAGGTGCCCATCTTTTAAAATCAGTAACATACTCCTCCACGGGCCTTTTACCCTGACGAAGAGTGCGGATGGAGCTTTCTGCAGTATTTTGTTTATCTCGGTCTTCATAAAGAACAGACATTGAATCAAAGAAGTTATCGAGGGAGTTTAGTATTGGGTCGTTGTTTTCATAGAAAGAGCTAGCCCATTTTCTGGGTTCTCCAGAAAGGTAGAATATGACAGTTAATACCTTGATTTTATCGTTAGGATAAGTTCTTGGTTTTAAAGAAAAAAAATAAAGTGCAGAAGTTTTTAAACTCTCTAAATTGTGCTCTTATTCCTGTAAATTTCTCAGGTGGACATACCTGCGGTTCGGGAAATTTATCCACAGAGGGGTTCTTAGGTGGGAGGTGATCAATTATAAACTTTCTTAAAGGGACACTGTACCCAAAACTTTTCTTTCATGATTCAGATTGAGCATGAAATTTTAAGCAACTTTCTAATTTACTCCTATTATCAAATTTTCTTCATTCTCTTGGTATCTTTATTTAAAATGCAAGAATGTGAGTTTAGATGACGGCCCATTTTTGGTGAACAACCTGGGTTGTCCTTGCTGATAGGTGGATAAATTCATCCACCAATAAAAAATTGCTGTCCAGAGTACTGAACCGAAAAAAAGCATAGATGCCTTCTTTTTCAAATAAAGATAGCAAGAGAACAAAGAAAAATTGATAATAGGAGTAAATTAGAAAGTTGCTTAAAATTGCATGCTCTTTCTGAAATTACAAAACTAAATTTTTGGGTTCAGTGTCTCTTTAAATGTTCATGTTCAGTCTGGATCTCTCTAAGACCCTGTATCATCAAATCCATGTTATGGGAGAGGGTACCCATACGATTTGATAGCTCAGTGAGGTCCATAGCTGATTGGGAATTCTGTTCTTTTTCATAAAGGCTAGGTAATATGTAAGGCTCACCGAGGTTGTAACTCTATCTAGTATTAGAATTCCTAAATACCAATAATTCCTATAGTTGCCACTCAGTCTCACACCTGACCACGGACTCTATGAATGTTATTTAGAGTTCTGATATGCTCATAGACTGAGGGATGACGATATAGTCATTTTATAGGAATTAGCTTAAAAGAGAAACTTGATAAGTATATTCTTTTACTGCAGTATTCAGGTAAGAATATACTGCTTAATACTGAGAGTCAATCTGAGCAAACAGAGGTTACAATGAATCCGTAATTTGTCAATTGCAAATGAATGTTATGAAATGGTTAGCATAAGTTCAGTTAGTAATATGTAGAGATGAATACTTAGAACCACAGGTAAGCAAGGTTGTTAAATCACACACCGTCTGGGAATGAACAGTTAGGTTCAAAGCATGTTAGTTTACACACAGCGTGAGAGGGCAGAATATAGTTTGCTGCAAAGTTCCACTGCATACAATATAAGAGCTCACAATGTGGATAGGCAGTCTTATGAAAGGAATATTGATACAAGTGTAATCCTGGTATTGCAACAAGGATAAACAATTAAACTGTACCGTACTTCAGATGCAGGAAGAGGGAGAACAGTTTATCCAGAGAGAGGTGTGCAGGCTCAGCTGAGTGACGTCATCAACGCTGATAGGAGGCAGCGTGGAAGTGAGGGGATTGTAAGTATCACGATACTTGCTGAAAATACAAAGCAGTTTCAAAGTGCATCAGATAGAAAACTGTAGAGGTACTGATAAGAACTGAAGATAACAGAGACTTGAAATCGGCTGGGAGAACCAAAATACTTAGAGGCTAGTAGCAGGTGTACCGATAATAGAAAATAGTCCACAACAGCAAATTACCTAGCAAAGAGGTAGAGGAGGAGGGACCTTAAATAGCTAGTCGTTATAGATTTAAAGGTATACACACAGATATGCGTGACATATACAGATGGACCCTTGTAACTGCCTAACAATAAAATAGACACTTGAGAAGGAACGTTTCCCTCAAATTTTCTCCATGTGTCCAATAATTAGGCTGACCATATTGCCACTTTATAAATCCCCAAGTGTAGGGCGAAATGTGTTGATGAGCTGTGCTGGAGCCTTGTTATAATATATATACAAGTGTATACAAACTGAAGGAGAGATCGAATATACTATCCTGGAGCACATAGTGCTTAAACCAATCAAACACCTTGGAAAAGGTCAAGTGACCGGAGCCGTAACCAACCACCCAATACGCCAGACGAGGAACCAGTGTGGAGACAGAGGATTCATCACTTGCCGTGAGTAACGGTCAGAGAGACAACTTCTACTACCGGAGGTCTGAGAAAAGAGCGAGTGGAGTTCGGCTAGAGGTATTATACACAGTTCACAGAACCCTGCTTCAAAAACATACTGAATATCCATGCGGAGCTACCGCTAAATACAACAAAGTATCCACTTTATTATATAACTGAAATTTGGGATACAAACACATTTGGGACTTTTCTACTATTACCATAGTGATCACCTATAAAAAGACTGGTATTGGGGAGACGTCCCCTTATCCATGCAATACAAAATATCTGGTTTATCACTATTTACTTTTAATTTTTGTAAAGTATTTTATATTGTGAAACATTATGCCAAATAGTGTGTCATATAATATGTCCAAGTTTTAATCATTAACACAGTCTCTTTTTTGCTGATTGAGGAAATTTTTACTTTAAAAAGTTTTTAAATATTATCTATTTGTGAAAAATAAGATATATTTCTTAATTGCTAGTTTGAATCTGTTTTCAATATATATATATATATATATATATATATATATATATATATATATATATATATATATATACTGTATACAGTATACAGTGGGGCAAAAAAGTATTTAGTCAGCCACCAATTGTGTTCTCCCACTTAAGAAGATGAGAGAGGCCTGTAATTCTCATCATATGTATACCTGAACTATGAGAGACAATGTGGAAACAAATCCAGACAATCACATTGTCTGATTTGTAAAGAATTTATTTGCAAATTATGGTGGAAAATAAGTATTTGGTCAATATAAAAAGTTCATCTCAATACTTTGTTATATATTCTTTGTTGGCAATGACAGAGGTCAAACGTTTTCTGTAAGTCTTCACAAGGTTGTCACACACTGTTGCTGGTATGTTGGCCCATTCCTGCATGCAGATCTCCTCTAGAGCAGTGATGTTTTGGGGCTGTCGCTGGGAAACACAGACTTTCAACTCCCTCCAAAGGTTTTCTATGGGGTTTAGATCTGGAGACTGGCTAGGCCACTCCAGGACCTTGAAATGCTTCTTAAGAAGACACTCCTTCATTGCCCGGGCGGTGTGTTTGGGATCATTGTCATGCTGAAAGACCCAGCCACGTTTCATCTTCAATGCCCTTGCTGATGGAAGGAGGTTTGCACTCAAAATCTCACGATACATGGCCCCATTCATTCTTTTATGTACACGGATCAGTCATCCTGTTCCCTTTGCAGAGAAACAGCCCCAAAGCATGATGTTGCCACCCCCATGCTTCACAGTAGGTATGATGTTCTTTGGTTGCAACTCAGCATTCTCTCTCCTCCAAACACGAGTTGTGTTTCTATCAAACAGTTCTACTTTGGTTTCATCTGACCATATGACATTCTCCCAATCCGCTTCTGGATCATCCAAATGCTCTCTAGCATACTTCAGATGGGCCCGGACATGTACTGGCTTAAGCAGGGGGACACGTCTGGCACTGCAGGATCTGAGTCCCTGGCGGCGTAGTGTGTTACTGATGGTAGCCTTTGTTACGTTGGTCCCAGCTCTCTGCAGGTCATTCCCCGTGTGATTCTGGGATGTTTGCTCACCATTCTTGTGATCATTTTGACCCCACAGGGTGAGATCTTGCATGGAGCCCCAGATCGAGGGAGATTATAAGTGGTCTTGTATGTCTTCCATTTTCTAATTATTGCTCCCACAGTTTATTTCTTCACACCAAGCTGATTGCCTATTGCAGATTCAGTCTTCCCAGCCTGGTGCAGGTATGCAATTTTGTTTCTGGTGTCCTTCGACAGCTCTTTGGTCTTCACCATAGTGGAGTTTGGAGTGTGACTGTTTGAGGTTGTGGACAGGTGTCTTTTATACTGATAACAAGTTCAAACAGGTGCCATTAATACAGGTAATGAGTGGAGGACAGAGGAGCCTCTTAAAGAAGAAGATACAGGTCTGTGAGAGCCAGAAATCTTGCTTATTTGTAGGTGACCAAATACTTATTTTCCACCATAATATGCAAATAAATTCTTTCCAAATCAGACAATGTGATTGTCTGGATTTGTTTCCACATTTTGTATCTCATAGTTGAGGTATACCTATGATGAAAATTACAGGCCTCTCTCATCTTCTTAAGTGGGAGAACTTGCACAATTGGTGGCTGACTAAATACTTTTTTGCCCCACTGTATATACAGATATATTTACAATTGTGGTGTTAGCTAGTGATAGCGCCCTCTAACTTACTAATAACACTTTAAAAAGGGATACATATGAAAAATACATATGTCAGAGTTCTTATAACAGAACATTATACCAAAGCATTTCTTTAAACAGCCCTGACAAATGTATTTTTCATATGTGTCCCTTTTTAAAGCGGCAATACTGTATGGTCAGCCTACCAATAATGTGCTAATGTTATTAACAGGGCCGGGCAGGGAATTTAGACCGGACCTGGAAATTTTTGAGGACTGTTTTTGTTTTTTAGTTTTTTAGATTTTTAGAATGTAGCAGACAGTAGCATCCAAAATGATGTTGATGGGACTAATGTAGTACTACGGTACTAATATGTAAATACATGCAAATATCGAATTATATTTTCCTTAAGAACTTTATAATATTCAGTAAAGAGCCAAGTAGTGTAGATTTAAAAAACTTGGAAAGTTAAAAGGACAGTAAAGTAAAAAATAAATTTAAAATGTATTGGACAGATTATTATGTTTTAAACAGCTTTCCAATAATATAGAGTAATCTTAGGTGAGTTGCAAACAATGCTGTCAAAGAATGCTAAAAACATGTGTAGGCTCCTAAGCGTTTATTAGCCTACCTACGTATACCCTTCAACAAAAACATCAAGAAAACAAAGCAAATTTAATAATAGTAAATTGGAAAGTTGTTTAAAATTGCATGCACTGTATAAATTATGAACGTTTAATTTTGACATTAATGTCCATTCTTTTCTTTTTTTTAACTGTTAAAAGTGATTGTCTAACCTCTACCCACATAAGATGACCTTTTGCCCCCAAAACTCTAAAAGTTCTATCCAAGCAAAAGCACTATTTAAAATAGGGCATGTGCTAGTTGACATGTGCAAAAGTACTGTTTGTATAGAGTGCTCATGGGAGTAGATTTGAATACTATACCTCTATTAGCATACATAGTTCTCTGTCATTACTATGGACCCTAAGACAATGTAAAATACACACAAAACTGTAATGTGTATATTTATAATACCTGCATTTGTCACGTCTGTCTCTTTGCTCCACTGTCTTGTGGCTTTCCCCTTTGGAGCCACTGAAGGGCTCTGGCTCAGGACTTTCTTCTGGAAACCTGAAGTCTCTGCTGGCTTACTCTCTCTGGCTCCACGTGCCTGCCTGCTGTTGGCAGAATTTTTGTAATCATCAACTACAACTATTTAAGGCTGCTTCCCAAACGATTTCTTGCCCTGACATTGAGCCACAAGCAATATGTGCCTCTGTTATTTTCTGAAACTTGCTTACTATTTGATTGGCTTTGGACCTGGATGGCTCTTCCGACTCTAGCTTCTCCCTTTTGTCGTGTTGCCTAGCTGTTTGATACCTGGATATTCTGACCTCCTGCTTGGACTTTTTTCTGCCTATTGTATATCAATTCTGTACTGTTTTTGTCTGGAAGTTATTGACCTTGGCTTGTATGACCTTGCTGCTGTGCATCTTTACCTATCCCCGTGTAGACCTACAGTTTAACCAGGTGTGAGCCACTCTGTTACTCAGCCTGGGCCAATGTCCAACCCAGCCGGGGTTCAGACATTTGGGTGCAACCTGCCACAGTCAAGGATTTTGCCTGTAACCTACCACAGTCAAGGTTCCTGCCTGTAACCTGCCACAGTCAAGGTTTCTGCTTGTAACCAGTTACAGTCAAGGTTCCGGCCTTTAACCGGTCACAGTCAAGGTTTCTGCCTGTATCCTTTGTGCAGCCTCTGCTGTGTCCAGTTATCTGCCACAGTCGATGTTCCTGTCTGTTATCTGCCACAGTCATGGTTCATTACTGTAATCTGCCACAGTCAAGGTCCCTGACTGTATCCTGCCACAGTCAAGGTCTTGCCTGTATCCTGCCACACTAAAGGTTCCTGCCTGTAATGTGCCACAGTCAAGGTTATGTAGTGGAAAAGAAACCAGTATTGCGCTTAAAATATTTTACCTTTAAGCCAAGCTATAAAATCTACCCCTCTCTAGCAGATTGAGTAAGAGTCTATATTAACCAAAGATAAATATAGTTGGCGCTCTAAAGTGAGATACTATAAAGTAAGGTAAATAGGAAGGAAAAAAGTGTATTCAAAATGAAACAACATTTAATAAAAAACAAACATATCTTAAAACTCAATTAAAGGACCAGTCAACCCATTAGATTTGCATAATCAACAAATTCAAGATAACAAGACAATGCAATAGCACTTAGTCTGAACTTCAAATGAGTAGTAGATTTTTTTATAACAAATTTAAAAGTTATGTATATTTCCACTCCCCTTATACCATGTGATAGCAATCAGCCAATCACAAATGCATATACGTATAGTCTGTGAATTCTTGCACATGCTCAGTAGGATCTGGTGACTCAAAAATTGTAAATATAAAAGACTGTGCACATTTTTTTTAATGAAAGTAAATTGGAAAGTTGTTTAAAATGACATGCTGGATCTGAATCATGAAAATTTAATTTAACCTGAGTGTCCCTTTAAAATGCAGAGTGAAATATAGGGATGTCTCCCTTCTATATAAGTTGGGCTATGCTTGAAAAAGTACCTTAAATCCTTATTGTAGAAGAATAGGATAAATGTTAGGTTGCAGTCTGTGCTGTAGTATGATGAATGTTAAAATTTTGTGACCCGAAGCTGAATTGTCACGTGATCGGATCCTGCCGATACGTGATAGGCTTTTCAAATGATGTGATGGCCTTTTTGATTGGTGAATCTGTTGCAATGTATTCTCGTTCGTCACCATAGAAACAGCTATTAAGTGCAAGTTGATTTGGCACTAGAAGACTATCGCCTAGATTTGAAGTTCTGCGTTAGGGTTAAAAAGCAGTGTTAAGGGGGGGCGGAGCCAGCAGCTGACACAGAAAGACGTGCCATATCAGAGCTCCTCATGTTTGAGTACAAAACTCTTATATTTCTAGTATGTTGGGACTGTTTATACCTCAATATCTGTCCATTAGCATGTCATGAAGCAAGAGGACACATGATATGAGACAACAGAGGGAAATAGTTAGCAACCCAACAAATATAAAGACTTCTCTGTTTGCTGAGACTACGACGGAGTGAGCCGCCATCTTGGAGACACCTAAGTACCTTCCTTTTGCTCAAAGATACACTTTCTGCCTTACAATCACTTTAGAAGCCATACTATGGAGAGACAAATAGTATCTGCACTTCACCAACTAGGGCTTTTGCTAGACATTCACCAGCAGGCACTCACTAGAGAATTGAGTGCTGCTATGGACTCACAACTGCCTGAGCCGCTGCCGGTGGCAATGGAGGAGGCTGTCGGCTGCTGTGACCTGAATGCGTTGCATCGGAGAGTGATTTCAAATCGGGAAGCAGAGGAGATATGCATCGCTGCAATTCAGAACCCCAGCCCTGAGATGTCAGTACGACCACGTTATTGTGGGAGATGCAGTGCTCCACAGTCTTTAGACATGCACACAATGTCTGAGCAGCATGGTGTAACGCAGCTAGAGGCGACCCAGAGACAGTGGAAAGAAATGATCTGTAAGCGGAAAGCCGCGACTAACGTTCCCATTATCAATATGGAGTCTGCCTTGATCAGAATAAGCCTATTCAGGACGCAAATACCTAAAAATCCCAAGACACCAGGCCAAATAAAAGTCTACCGAGAACAATCAGCAGACAACATATATCTGCCATTTGGGGTACATAAGGAAGCTGAGGAGGGGCGCAAGATGACAAGCCAGACTACACAATATAAGATGTTAGGACACATATGTTTTCCTGTGCAGCGCAGTGTCCTACAGCCCTCCGCTATTAACACAGCTCCTAAGCAGCAAGATGGGCGCTCTTTACACAAGCAGGAATATGGCCCAGCAAAAGTCCCAGCGTGGCGGTACACCAAAGGGAAGTTGGCTTTTCACAGAGGGGGCCTGATCTATCCGACTCTCCACAGCCATTGTTTCCATCTACGGAGGGATCTAGATTCGCCTGGCTACCCTGCTTTCAACAGTTTCTGCATGAGAGAAGGCATCGGCTGAGATATCTACAGCTGCAGGACTGATTTCAGGGCTCAGATAGACTACCCACAAGCCGTATGTTAAGTTATGAACTGCTCTGGTCGCCCCTAATACCTGCTCCTCGTGTATTAGGACGTTTTGTTGTATACAAGGTGGATTAAACGTCTCATATCACTGGCTCACTGTTATGCTCTCCTAAAGGGCTTAGTTTAATTTCACTAGAATGCAGGATGATGTGTCTGGTTTAGATTAGCAGAAGCTATGTTTCCCCATGCTGTTTTCTCTTCCCATATTATATATATAAGAACTGCCTACTGTATGCTGTACATAACGGGAAACTAGAGAAACTTTCTATCTGCTTACACTCTAGGTGAAATATTACCAAAATATAGTTTAACTAATACTTAGACAACTCTTGGCTGGACTGTTTGTCCCATTCTGACTTTCTTGTACATATACCGTATATTACCTAAACAGTTTCTCTCATTGCCATACAGGCTCTTTGCTATTAATAAGGGCTATACAATGTTGTACAACTGTCAATTCAAATTTACAGTGAGAGCACCCCCAGGTTCATATAATATATGATTTGTGTATCCCTCTATGCCTAGTTTCATAATAACTGTTAGGATATGTACAACATTGTATGATGCCTTAAGTTCTGAGATCTGAAAAACACCTAGTTTAGTGTATCTTTTATGAATGTTAGTTATAACTCGGGACCCAATGCTGACAGGCTTATTTAAACACAGCTGATTAGTTCTATCTCTAGCTTTAATATTGTGCCACCCTAAAATCTCATGGTTTGCTAATCTTAAAGATTCTGACTTAGTTTCTATACCGGTTAGTCTACTTGATATCAACTACATATCTGCCATCTGCATTTAGAGCCAATATGTACTGTCTTCAGCATAATGTATTATATAATTCAATTAGAATGACATTAGCATCCCAGATGGTACCTATATCTTTAGCTATTTAAAACTACTTGATCCTAAGGCCCGAACACTGCTCGGTTCATAAAATATTAATCCCTCCATAGTTGTTGTTATGTGGTTATCAGTGAGGTATACTGCATAAACTAGTCAATATCATGCCAGCCTGGGCCTTACAGAGACAGTCTAGGCTGCTTTTCTACGGTGAGGTCATTCCTATTTATGACTCCCATCTTTTATATACCAAGGATATATATGAGAGTTACACTGCAAGCCTTATTATATTTATCTTTCTAGAAAATGATATTCCCTACGTTAAATTTATGGCTAGTACAAATTATCTGGTACTGCAGGGCCCCTCTCCTCTCTTTCCCGCCGATATTTGTTGCCTGCGGGTCATACCCCTACTTCCTTTTCCCGCATTGCCTATAGATGGTATTTCCCCAGGAGAGGAGCTCACCCAGAAGTCCCCTATATTCCATACATACTAATATCCCACCTTCCACATAACTTTATTAAGAACTACCCCTGTTCATTTTATAGAAAGCAGTTTTACTTGTATTACGTGTTGGACCAGGACTCAGTCGCCTCCTACTTAACTATGACCCCTCACTATATAATAGCGCTGCATAATAACCTCTAGTAATCAACTTACATTTTCTGTTGACCTCCCCAGAGGAAATTGGATTCCAATTATATAGAGTATCCCCTTATAGGGTATCACCAGCACCCCACCTCTTATGCTTATAGACACGTTGCCAAAGCTCCCCTATTTAGTTGGATAGGGCCTTCCAGTTGACTCCTCAACTGCATACATAAATTATTATACCCGGAGCAACTTATGCTCCCCTCTATTGACTACATAAACAACAGGCTGTCCCTTGTAGTCCACCCCTTTAGCTCCATGACATACTCTATATTCACCCCTTGCACTTTATTATTTTGATATATTCTAAGGCTCCGCTCCCCATTCCCCTTCCCCACTCCACTTCAAGCGGCTCTTGCCCGCTGAACTCCCTTTCCCCCTCCCCGCCAACTTGGTCCAAAAGCGACCAAACAACAGCTAATCTCCACTTGCCCCAATTTTCCTTTCTATTTTATTAAATAACTACATGAGTCGCAATGGGGAGACCAGTTTTATTATTCATATAACATAAAAACGAGGTTTCATTATCATCTGTTGTTCCACTAGTTACTCATATTTTACAATATAATTTTTGCTGGCTAGATATATGTTACAATTTCTCTACCCACAATCCGTGCAATGAGAATGCCGGATGCAGCTCCATACTACATAGCTACTGTTTTGATATTCTTCTGGAGAAGCTCAGAATTCATGCCCAGAACTGTTATATTTTTATTTCTTCTCTTTGTTTTCGAGTATATTATATATGTTCCAATGTTATGTTCTTAATGTCAATGGATGAACATTTTCTGTAATATCTCTTATAACCTCAATAAAAATATATATATTAAAAAAAAAAGCAGTGTTAAGGGGTCCTAACACTGCATTTTAACGCCCGCTGGTATTACGAGTCAGGCAGGAAAGGGTCTACCGCTCACTTTCTTTGCATGACTCGAGGCTACCACAAATCCCCTTACGTCAATTGCGTATCCTATCTTTTCTATGGGATTTGCCTAACGCTGGTATTACGAGTCTTGGAAGAAGTGAGCGGTAGACCCTCTACCGCCAAGACTCCAACCGCAAAAAAAAGTCAGTAGTTAAATGTTTTATGGGCTAACACCGGAACATAAAGCTTTTAACTACTGTGCTATAAAGTACACTAACACCCATAAACTACCTATGAACCCCTAAACCGCCCCCACATCGCAAACCCTATAATACATTTTTTTAACCCCTAATCTTCCGACCGGACCTCGCCGCCACCTACATTATCCCTATGATCCCCTAATCTGCTGCCCCTAACATCGCCAACACCTATATTAAATTTATTACCCCCCTAATCTGCCCCCCAACGTCGCCGCCACCACCTACTACACTTATTAACCCCTAATCTGCCGACCGGACATTGCCGCCACTATAATAAATGTATTAACCCCTAAACCGCCGCACTCCCACCTCGCAAACACTATAATAAATTGTATTAACCCCTAATCTGCCCTCCCTAACATCGCCGCCACCTACCTACAATTATTAACCCCTAAACTCCCGTCCCCAACATCGCCACTACTATAATAAAGTTATTAACCCCTAAACCTAAGTCTAACCCTAACCCTAACACCCCCCTAACTTAAATATAATTTAAATAAAACTAACTAAATTTACTATAATTAAATAAATTATTCCTATTTAAAACTAAATACATACCTATAAAATAAACCCTAATATAGCTACAATATAACTAATAGTTACATTGTAGCTATTTTAGGATTTATATTTATTTTACAGGCAACTTTGTATATATTTTAACTAGGTACAATAGCTATTAAATAGTTAATAACTATTTAATAGCTACCTAGTTAAAATAATTACAAAATTACCTGTAAAATAAATCCTAACCTAAGTTACAAATACACCTAACACTACACTATCAATAAATTAGCTACAATTATCTAAACTAAAATACAATTAAATAAACTAAACTATAATACAAAAAAACCCCACTAAATTACAGAAAATAAAAAAATTACAAGAAGTTTAAACTAATTACACCTAATCTAAGCCCCCTAATAAAATAAAAAAGCCCCCCAAAATAATAAAATAAAAATGTAATTTTTTTTTTTTTTTTGTAATTTAGTGTTTGTTTTTTGTATTATAGTTTAGTTTATTTAATTGTATTTTAGTTTAGATAATTGTAGGTAATTTATTTAATTAATTTATTGATAGTGTAGTGTTAGGTGTATTTGTAACTTAGGTTAGGATTTATTTTACAGGTAATTTTGTAATTATTTTAACCTAGTTAATATATATACAAAGTTGCCTGTAAAATAAATATAAATCCTAAAATAGCTACAATGTAACTATTAGTTATATTGTAGCTATATTAGGGTTTATTTTATAGGTATGTATTTAGTTTTAAATAGGAATAATTTATTTAATTATAGTAAATTTAATTAGTTTTATTTAAATTATATTTAAGTTAGGGGGTGTTAGGGTTAGGGTTAGACTTAGGTTTAGGGGTTAATAACTTTATTATAGTAGTGGCGATGTTGGGGACGGGAGTTTAGGGGTTAATAATTGTAGGTAGGTGGCGGCGATGTTAGGGAGGGCAGATTAGGGGTTAATAAAATTTATTATAGTGTTTGCGAGGCGGGAGTGCGGCGGTTTAGGGGTTAATACATTTATTATAGTGGCGGCGATGTCCGGTAGGCAGATTAGGGGTTAATAAGTGTAGGTAGGTGGCGGTAACATTGGGGGGGGCAGATTAGGGGTTAATAAATATAATATAGGTGTCGGCAATGTTAGGGACAGCAGATTAGGGGTTCATAGCTATAATGTAGGTGGCGGCGGTGTCTGGAGCGGCAGATTAGGGGTTAATAATATAATGTAGGTGTCAGCGATAGCGGGGGCGGCAGATTAGAGGTTAATAAGTGTAAGGTTAAGGGTGTTTAGACTCGTGGGTTCATGTTAGGGTGTTAGGTGTAGATTTAGAGAGTGTTTTCCCATAGGAAACAATGGGCCTGCGTTAGGAGCTGAACGCTGCTTTTTTACAGGTGTTAGGTTTTTTTCAGCCAGCTCAGCCCCATTGTTTCCTATGGGGATATCGTGCACGAGCATGTTTTTCCAGCTTACCGCTACCGATAGCAGCGCTGGTATTGAGGGTTGCAGTGGAGCTAAATTTGGCTCAACGATCACTCTTCTGAGGCTAACACAGCCATTCAGACAACTCGTAATACCAGCGTTGTTTAAAGGGTGCGCTGGAAAAAAAAGGCTTGTTAGCACCGCAAGTCTTTACTGACAAAACTCCAAATCTAGGCGTATGTTTCTTTATGTTAACAGAAAAGAGTCCTTGCGAGGTGTATCACCATAAAACGGCTCATCTTGCAATATGAAACTCCATAGAAACGGTTATGGACTGAAGACCTGGATTAAGATATTCCTGTGCATATGCATCTAGGATACACTGTTGCCTGTCTCCACTGGATACTCCTCGGAGATGTACAAGTGGTAAAGTTTTTCTTGCACTCCAAGTGTGATGCAGAAAAGTGAAGTTTCTTTTTTTCTCAATCAGTGGGAGTAAGATCTACGCGTTCCACCCTTATAAGGACTTTATCAAGATACTCTAACCATTTGATATGCTTTATTTATAGCCACATTTTTCTTCTGATTCGTTGTCTGCTTTTATTATGCCTAAAAGCAGACAAGTTCCTTTAGCATTTTTTAGTAAATAGGACTCCAAACATGACAAGTTCCTTACTCCTGATAGCAGCACAAACATGACAGCAAGAATGTAGTATGTTACATTATATATTCAAAAGGGTTAAATAACACTGCTGCAATTGTTTTTTTTTAATGTATGCTTCTATATTGTAATTCAGTGTAATCCTATATTATAAAAGACAAGAGTTTGTCTGAAGCCGTCATGCGCAGTTCAGACAAACTCTTGCAGCTGATCGCACGCGCACCCACCCGACAGCAGCGCGAGGACCCGGCAGCACAGCTGGAGAGAGGATTTGCACCCGGTGAGTACGCTGGCGGGGGCACTGCACTAATCTATACGGGGATGTGTTAATTGAGGGAGAAGCAGACCAGGGAAATAAGCAGGATGTGAATTAGGAGAGGGAGAAAAAAAAGAAACTAAGGGGGACAGTTAGAGGAACGCTGCGGGGCAGCAGGATGTAAGGTTGATATAGAAAGGGTTAACGTTGGGGCAGTAAGGGGTACACTGGTGAAGGCAGTAGGCTGAAAGGTTGGCGCAGTGAGAGCTGCACTGTTGGAGGTCAGCAGACTGAGTGGCTGGGGCAGTAAGGGGAGCACTAGGGGCAGCATGCTAATAGGTTGTGGAATTAAAGCAGCACCCACCCGACAGCAGCGCGAGGACCCGGCAGCACAGCTGGAGAGAGGATTTGCACCCGGTGAGTACGCTGGCGGGGGCACTGCACTAATCTATACGGGGATGTGTTAATTGAGGGAGAAGCAGACCAGGGAAATAAGCAGGATGTGAATTAGGAGAGGGAGAAAAAAAAGAAACTACGGGGGACAGTTAGAGGAACGCTGCGGGGCAGCAGGATGTAAGGTTGATATAGAAAGGGTTAATGTTGGGGCAGTAAGGGGTACACTGGTGAAGGCAGTAGGCTGAAAGGTTGGCGCAGTGAGAGCTGCACTGTTGGAGGTCAGCAGACTGAGTGGCTGGGGCAGTAAGGGGAGCACTAGGGGCAGCATGCTAATAGGTTGTGGAATTAAAGCAGCAGGATGTGAGGCTTATATAGGAGGAGTATGGGGGGGGCATTATTCTGATCGCATGGGGCAGTAAGTGGAAAACTAGGGGCAACAGGCAGAGAGGATGGGGTAGAAAGTGGTACACAGACAGTAGGTAAAGAGGTTGGGGCAAAAAGGGGGGCAGCATTATAAGAGGCTGGGAGTCAGTACTGCATGCCCAGAGGTTGTGGAGAGAGAGAGAGAGAGAGAGAGAGAGAGAGAGAGAGAGAGAGAGAGAGAGAGAGAGAGAGAGACAGAGAGAGAGAGAGAGAGAGAGACACAGAGAGAGAGAGAGAGAGAGAGAGAGAGAGACAGAGAGAGAGACACAGAGAGAGAGAGAGACACAGAGAGAGAGACACAGAGAGAGAGAGAGACACAGAGAGAGAGAGAGAGAGAGAGAGAGAGAGAGAGAGAGAGAGAGAGAGAGAGACACAGAGAGAGACACAGAGAGAGAGAGAGAGACAGAGAGAGAGACACAGAGAGAGAGAGACACAGAGAGAGAGAGATATTTATTTTACAGGCAACTTTGTATATATTTTAACTAGGTACAATAGCTATTAAATAGTTAATAACTATTTAATAGCTACCTAGTTAAAATAATTACAAAATTACCTGTAAAATAAATCCTAACCTAAGTTACAAATACACCTAACACTACACTATCAATAAATTAGCTACAATTATCTAAACTAAAATACAATTAAATAAACTAAACTATAATACAAAAAAACTCCACTAAATGACAGAAAATAAAAAAAATTACAAGAAGTTTAAACTAATTACACCTAATCTAAGCCCCCTAATAAAATAAAAAAGCCCCCCAAAATAATAAAATAAAAATGTAATTTTTTTTTATTTTTTGTAATTTAGTGTTTGTTTTTTGTATTATAGTTTAGTTTATTTAATTGTATTTTAGTTTAGATAATTGTAGGTAATTTATTTAATTAATTTATTGATAGTGTAGTGTTAGGTGTATTTGTAACTTAGGTTAGGATTTATTTTACAGGTAATTTTGTAATTATTTTAACTAGGTAGATATTAAATAGTTATTAACTATTTAATAGCTATTGTACCTAGTTAAAATATATACAAAGTTGCCTGTAAAATAAATATAAATCCTAAAATAGCTACAATGTAACTATTAGTTATATTGTAGCTATATTAGGGTTTATTTTATAGGTATGTATTTAGTTTTAAATAGGAATAATTTATTTAATTATAGTAAATTTAATTAGTTTTATTTAAATTATATTTAAGTTAGGGGGTGTTAGGGTTAGGGTTAGACTTAGGTTTAGGGGTTAATAACTTTATTATAGTAGTGGCGATGTTGGGGACGGGAGTTTAGGGGTTAATAATTGTAGGTAGGTGGCGGCGATGTTAGGGAGGGCAGATTAGGGGTTAATAAAATTTATTATAGTGTTTGCGAGGCGGGAGTGCGGCGGTTTAGGGGTTAATACATTTATTATAGTGGCAGCGATGTCCGGTAGG